>NW_009712360.1:35036-42079 GCF_000703405.1 Apaloderma vittatum
CGGAACAGCAGGGAGGATGCCGGCAGGAGCTCAGAGCAGCCCCCTGAGCCCTGACTTGGGGCACCCCCCTGGCAGCCCCTCCAGGAAACAGATTTCTTTCTGCAGCCACTCAAGCTGCTCCAGCCATTCCTTTCTGAGCGAGCAGCACTGATGCCCTGGTTTTATGTTCATTAGATGTGCTTGGTTCTTTCAGCAGCTCTCGAGCTCTAGCTCAGCTGCAAATGAGAGCAATATTCAAATCAGCGTTTAGTGAATGCTCATTAACCGGTATTAGTTCTTGTTCGGCTTCGGTGCCAATTATAGTTTGTCAAACTGGAAGTAGATATCAATTAATCGTAGCAGAGGAAGTGGTGTACTTTATGTATTTGCAGAGTATACAAATTAGTATGGAAAATGCATCCACACATGGTTAGTGGAGTCTGCAGGGTCATGGTTTCACTCAGCTCTGCTCAGAGCTGCAGCTGTCACCAGTCTATAACACTGACATCATTCCCATCCTTTGCATATATCTGCATTTTAGCTATGGTTATGGAAAAGCCAAACACTGGGCAGTCATGCTACCAAATGCGTAGGTTTTCTCTGATAGCTCTTATCCACCACAATACAGGTGGGGAGCACAGCTGCTACAAATCCTTACGTTCCTGAGCGACCCCACTCAGCTCTGTCTTCCTGCTCCCAGCCAGGGCACGTTTTTACATGCCCCTGTCGATGATCTCTGTAGGCTTTGGGGATGTTGGTCCCTTGCTTGTGTTTCCTATTTGTTTCACAGCTGTAGATCTCACCGCAAATCTAAACGCTTGGAGTACACGGGGTAGAGTAAATGCAGCGAGCAGGCAGGAAGAGGTTCAGGTTGAGCAGACCCTATAAGCTTGGGATGGGATGTGATTATGGAGGAATCATGGTTTGCTTGGCCTCAGGTGGCTTTGCGGTTTGGGAAGTAAAACCTACACAGACACTGAATGTAAAAGTCAGTGTTAGAAGCACATTCAGAGGAGTGTGGATAGAGGAATTTGTTGGATCTCACAAACTGGTGCCATTTTCAGAAAATCTTGTCTGGGGTTGGATTTTTCACACTTTTGCCAGGATGCTAAAATAGAAATTCAGGGAAGGTTTACACTAAGGAAGCTAATTCAATTTATCAGTACTTATCACACGCTGGGATGAGACCATTTAGAACTGAATATGTTAATGTAAGTCTCTTTACAGATTAATCACAAGCAGTGATATTTTTATGATTTAGCAGTGGTGTTTATGATGAACATTTATGGAAGATTACTAGTAGATTTTCAATAAAAGCTTTACAGTTAAATTTAAGATTATAACCATTTTAGAGATAATTGGACAACCATTAAATTCAAAAGCTGATAAATATAGGGAGTTTTTCAAAACTGTATATTGCATACTGGCATAATGGTAGATTAGGCTTCCAGATGGATTGCTCTATGATGAATGTATAGTTTGCTAAAAATAACAAAGATTTTCATGGGTTGAAACATGTCACAGCCTGCAAGAAAATTAAAGGAGTTCCCCCCATTTCAAATTAAATCAGTTGTGAAAAACGTGTTCTCATTAAAAAGTCTTTTCATTTTAGACCAAACAGCAAAATCCCTCATCGTGTATTTTTCCCTTTCCTTTTTTTTCCCCCCTATTTGTAATACACCAGCATGTTGTCATCCATTGCTTTCCTTCCCATGTTGTCTGTGTGGGCTTCTCAAACTGAAACGGGACAGCGATGTGTATTAAGAAAAATCAAGAAAATATGACTGCAAAAACTTGCAGGAAAACTTACAGTTCACACATAATTTCTGAAAATAACCTTTCCTCCTTTCCTGCTAACATGGGACGCCCAGGTCCTGGTGTCCCCTGGAGGCACTGGACCCACAACTGTCACTGGTCAGATTCTCGCAGCTAAACCAGTGACTGGGTGGCAGCAAGGCTGAAGTAACCACGAGCAGGATGTACCCAGCCACACGGGATTGTTGTTCACCTCACCATGAATCTAGAGATGTGGTCTGTGAGCCGTTACAAAGGCAGAAAAGGAAGTTAAACTTAAGAGTCAGCACACTTCAAGAGTTCTGCAGCAGTCCGCATCGGCTTTGAGCCTTATAGTGAGTGAGTTGAAAAAGGTCAAAAATCTCTAGTTTAGGGGAAAACTTTACATTCTCTCTTTCCTAAAGTGAAATTTTATGGTCTTTACATTTTATCAGACTTGCCATAAAAGCACTTGAATTTCAGTACAATGACTGTTTCCATTAAGTTACACAGAAGCAAACTCTTCAGAATTTTTCTACATGTTGTGTCTGGGTGTGTTTTTACTCAGACAGTGCTATGTAAGACTATCTTCCTTTTAATGATATTTTATTTATTTGTTTCCTGTTTTCCAGCTTTGTATAGGCTGCCACCCATTCAATCTCAGTTCTGTATTTTGGACAAACATTGCTGTAAATAGCATTTCAATATCTACACAAGGAATGTAAATGTTGTTCTAATTTCCAGCATCATTCAAATGCCCACATAACAGTTATCCTTGTGAAAGCAAATTGAATCTGTCATGTCATCTTCTATGGAAGTCTAATTCTTGGTAACAAAAGATATTGCAGCTGACAGATGGAGCCACATACTACATAATTAAGTCTCCAGTGTGTGTCAACTGCAGCCTTTCAGACACAATTAGAGTCTGACCAGTTCACCCATTTAGGTGCTTTAAAAAAAAAAAAAAAACATAAAAATCTCCTAGGTGAATGCAAAAGTTTCTGGAGAAAATGAACTCCAAAATGTGCTAAACAGAAGAAAATAGGATCGTATTCATGGCCAGACCTTCCAAGGATAAAATTTGATACAGGCCTTTAAATCCTCACTTTACCTCCTTTTCTTTCACATTTATTATGTCCTGAGTGTAGCTAAGCACAAACTCTTCTCAGTAGGGAGGCTCGTAGAAGCAGTGGATGGAAAATACATTTTCTTTAAAAAACTAGCTTTGGGAACCCCCAGCTGTGCAGGAGATACAATTGTGTTAGGTTTGTAACAGTAGATTGTAAAACTCAGGAAAAAGTACAAAACAGAAAACTTTAGGGGGGAAAAAAAAAAAAAAAGGTGCTTAGTGCTGTGTGATGCATCCAGAATCAAGAGTGAGCCTGATGCATGACCGGGTCTCAGTATCTGCCATGCTCAGGGATCTCTGTGTTTAGGACTTTTCACAGAGCCACAGAAGCGGTTTTAGGTAATCTGTTCCACTGCTCTCCTGCTAACTGGCCAGACATCTTCCAATAATTACCTCTGAGTCCCTGAGGTGTTCCGGTCCATAAGAATACCTGATCGACATCAGATCTCAGGATTTTCCTGTTATACCCGTATTTTTAACTTGCAGAGTGGATTCCATTGTTTCTGATACACACCTCTTTGTTCAGTCTGTCTTTCCTCGCTAGAACACACACACAGCAGTTGCCTGGCAGTCGTCATAACGATGCACCGACAGCAGCAGAAGCAGTTCTCGGAGTACAATTGTTTTTCATGTTCCTCTTTGCTTTTTAGGCATGTGTGCTTTGTTTCATTAAAGAGAAGTTCCATGCTGCTTTTATTACTCTGGCTACTACTGAAGGATAGGCTTATTAATTCAGAAGTTTTAATTAAATCACATTCAGAGGGGCCTGCTTGGCATGAAAATACCTTCTGTCTCTAACTGTAAGGAGTCCCTGGTGGCACAGCCTTCCTCACCGACCCTTCTCGTTGGTATTTCAAATTGATGCTGGGCGAGGAGGTCGGGAGGCAGAAGATGCCAGGACAGTGAGCACAGAGCAGCACTCCCCAAATGCAGGGCTGCAGCTACCAAGGCAGTCTTTTTAGCTTTCTGTAACCCTGTTTGCAAACATCTTGGTTGTAAACACCCACCCAAAACCAGAACTGGATCACAGCGAGCATTTGCACGTGTCCTGCTGGTGCCCACCCCATAGCAGCATGCAGGAGATGAGGTAGCCCTGCACGTGGCAGTTTTCCTGGTCATAAGGGAGGGTGATCTAGAAGTGGTCTTTGTGACAAAAAAAGATGTTACCAGAAGCAAGTCAGTCAACTTTACCTACACAACTGGCTTAAAATGGGATGGATTGTCTCATGGTTGACCCTATTAAATGACTAGTTCAGGCTGGTAAGTCACTTCTAGCAGTTTAAATTATGACTGGAGTGGGACTTATCCACTCAAAGAAGAAATCTCTATACATTTCTGTAGCAGAATTGCATTCAGAAGAAAGAAAGCTAGGTCCTGGAACTTGGTTTAGGTCTATGGCTTATATTGGATAGATTTGATTTTAGGGAATGAACATTTTCTTGATAAAAAGAACGAATCTGTCTAGTTCTGGGAACTGTACTTGACAGGGAATTTGCCCTCTAACCTGCCTCTTTCATGCTGCTCACCCCAATTTGGCAAAGAATTATGGAATTGATTTAAAGAGCCATCTATCTCATCCTATTTCTACGCTCTCCCTCAAAGTAACCAAGTTACAATGC
Source organism: Apaloderma vittatum (assembly GCF_000703405.1). Classification (NCBI taxonomy): domain Eukaryota; kingdom Metazoa; phylum Chordata; class Aves; order Trogoniformes; family Trogonidae; genus Apaloderma; species Apaloderma vittatum. Next base: position 39,537 of record NW_009712360.1, read on the forward strand.
TTTCCTCAGACAAAACGCACTAAGGAGAATGCCATTGCTCAATAAACTGCCCAGGTGGGGTCAGGCTGGAAATGTTTTTCCTTGCAGTCATCTGAAGAAAAGGTAAAGATGGAGGAAATGTATTGATTTTTATCTACCAGACCTGCTCCCTCTACTTTTGACCTGTACCTCTCGAGTCTGTGGTTCAAGCCATTAAAGTCCTGGCCCTGACAGGGCCTTGTGTCGGGAAGGTCTGACTCGGATCTCACACCCTGGTGTAAGACAGGAAAAGCCCCACAGGCATGATCTCGCTGCTATGAATCCAACTAAAAGCCATAATAGCCATGGTACATCAGGTAGAAGACCTGGAGAGAGCAAATGCTCTCATCTCAAATGGTGAATTTACAGTAATTAACAATTGTAAATGCAATTGCAGTATTTTATAGGCTGTCCTTCCTACAGTTGTGGAGAATGGAAGTTAATGGAAATACACTTGATAATACTTGTTGGCTGAAGGGCTTGCATTAGCTGATCCAGTACCTTCAAACGCACACTTAGGTAATAATGTAGTAGATGAATCAGGGAGGAATGAGATTATTATTTTTTTTGAGAAATAATAAACATGTTTCTCCCACTCGGCTCAGCTGGGATACTATTGCCATTCATATAGCCAAGTGTTTTGTTGGAGAGATGAAGTATTGAGAATAAACTTGTTCATTACCAGGAACCTGACAAGTACTGAGCTAATATCATGTCAACAAGAAGCTGAGGATAATGCATTTTCACTCCTTCTAATGGATTTTTTCCTTACATGTAATCATAAGCAATACTAAAAAATTACAATGGGGGAAAAAACGGCTGAAGGAAAAGATCTGATCTCTGTTGTGCCCAGTTCTTTTGATTTTAGGTGTAAGGGGCAGAGAGGATGAAAATAATTTGTTTGGGGATTATCTACCTGCAGAAGGGAACTTGATAATCACTTGAGTGAGCAGCTGCCGCATTTGTTTGCTGCCCTCTTACCTAGCGATTGTTGTTCAATTCGGTGAAATTACCCTTTCCAGAGGTGGGGAGTGATGGAGAGCTCGTTAAAGTGCCTCTGCTCCCTGTTGCAAAGTGTTAGCAGCCACTTAGCAGGGCTTACACACTCGAGGAGGAGTGTTAGTCGGATCTGCAATATTCACTAACCAATTAATGTGTGGAGGTTGTTGATTTTTTTTCCTTAGGGGAACACAAACAGGAAGGTTTAACGTACAGGCTAGCTTAGTCTTCGGAAAAGGCTTAGTGCATCTTCAACACAACAGTGCACTTAATGGCACATGTATAATTACGTTTTATAAAGATTTTATAAGAATGGCCAGAATAATATTAATGATGTGAGAACATAGGTGGCAAGACTAGATTTATGTTTCAGGCAATTACATTTTACAAGCTGAAGCAGAGAACAGAGGTAATTAACAAGAATAATGAAAGCACTACCTTGCAATAAATCACTGTTAAAAAAGAGTAAATAATAGAAGACAAAGGGATTATGAGTCAAGTTCAGTCGTTACTCATCAATTTTAGAACAGAAGGGTGGGTTTAATTAGTGAAATGGCATCGCACTTGTTTGGTGCTTTCCGAATAATTTTGATGCTCTTCTATCAGGGGGAACAAACATCTGATTGAACGCAAATGACAGCGATTGCCTTCTCCGTGTTTCTAATCAGCGCAGGCATTTCATGTTGCCCTCCTCTTACTGAAGTGATTAGCAGGCGTGCGGGACTGGGGAGTTTGGCAGTCCTGATGGCGGATGAGGGTAACGATCTCCACAACCTGCGAAGGAAAAGTACCCGCTTCTCCAGCAGTCTCGGTTTTACATGAATTGTTTAGTTCCAGTTTTTAATCTATAATGCTTTGTGGATCAGAAAGGAAATCAGCCTCCACCGGGAAGGCCCTTATCTATTAATTACTTTTTCCTTCTCTTATCCTGGGAGAAGACATTTCTCATGCTGAGCCACAGGGAGCTGATGCTGAATTGCAGTAACAGCAGATGTTACCAAGATGCTCCCAAATGTCTGAAGTGAATGAGCTCTTTGTGACCAGCTCCAGGCAGAACCCCGGCATCTTCTCCATGTGTTTTGTTTTTTTTTTTCATGTCTTGAGGCAGCTCCTCATCTTCAGCTGAATTTACCCTTGCTCCTACTTGTGTTTAATCTTGCAAGGCGAGCAGCTGTATCTCTGCCCTGCAACTGACTTTGCAGTGCCTGAAAGCGCAGAGATGACACGTGCTCAAGGTACGGCTCCAGCCTGCCCGGCCAGGGTTTGGATTCACCAGTGCCCTTCCTGCGAGCCACCTAGTTCAGTCCTGACAGCCCTGAACTGTCCAGGATCCTCGAATGTTGTCAAAACCTGGGACTGGCTCTGTGCTATGTGTTCCTGGCTCTTGGAGTGATACTGTGTTAGTTTTAATTCTTTATGTATGAGACGTCCTCTGCACCTGCAGGAGGGAGGTATAAGATCCCTCCTTTGCCTGTTGTTTGCCCTGTGGACATGTCAGCCTTTACCTGCTATTAGAAGCCTCTTTC
>NW_009712360.1:42176-57576 GCF_000703405.1 Apaloderma vittatum
TCCAGAAGACACCAGGCGCTCTTTCCGTCTGACCCTTGATGGTACAGATTGTGGTGAAAAAAAGAAATAACGTGGCGGGTGCTTACACAGCCTGGAGAGGATGGAGACAACTATGCTTGTCCCATCGTCACCTGTGTTAAAAAAAACAATGTGGATTTGGAGACTAAGCCCTCCTCTCCCAGAAATGTGAAACTTGGTAGAGAGATCCCAGAGAGAAAGACAAGCTACAGTGTAAATATGGATTTTCCCATGGAAAAACAAAATATTTAGAGAAGTTTCTAAATATATTGTCTTAATATTTTAACTGTTATAAGTACTGTTTCTTTGGAAGTTGTTTTGTATTTCAGTTATTCCTCTCAAGGCTGCACATATATGGACTAAAAAACATGACCGATAGGAGAGAGGGCTTTTTCATCCTGATCAGCTTGGCCTGTGATTTTGACTGACTTTATAGACTAAGGGATAAGATAGTTTCTACTTGCAGTTGCATCTGATCTCTCATTGCTAAGAGGACATTCTGATAAGGAAAAGTAACATTGAGTTATTTCTTCATTCACAGAACACAAATCTGGTTTTGCAAGCGCTTTGCCAGATTGTGATATAAATCAATACAGGCTCTTTACTGCTCCCTAGTCGAGGGCCATTTCATTTTCACTTGGTGTCTGTGTAGTCTGGTCTGAGGTGAGCGGAGGGTTTCTTTGCACTGCCGAAGTTTTGCTGCAAGGCTCAGTAAAAAGTCCTAAACGCATGCAATGTGTTAAGGCATCCTTTGACTGAAAAGTAGTGAGAAATGGGCTATTAACCCTTATTCATTATTGCATATGCAAAGGTTGTAAGTCAAGTTTAATTAAATTCAATAAAGACATATGCAATAAAAATGCACAATTAGCAGCAGTCAAGGATTCTGATATGAATCTCTAAAGCCTTTCTTCATCCCTATAGCATAGTTAGAAGCAAAAAGACTGCGTAATCTCAACTCTGACATACATAGAGATGGAAGGCTCTGAGTTGGCCGTATTTCAGATGGGTGAACCTAGATCACCTGCGTTCGTCCTCGATGACCTGCTGCTCTCTCCTCTGCCTACAGACCTCAGCAAAAATGTCAGACCTCCCTGAGTCACCCCCAGACACCGACAGAATGCTTCATGTCACGCAGAGAGCTTACGTACTAAATATAAAAGATTGGGATGCAAGTCTACGGAATGCTTACAGGAGATTTACTAATCTGTGCGAAGAATCGGTAGGGCAGCCTGCTCCCCATGCAGACCACAGGGTGAGTGATAAATAATGCTGAAGGGGTGGGGAGCTGAGCTGAGGATAAAGGTGCTCATTCAATGCTGCAGATTTTCCGTGCTGCATCATCATCTCTGGTGATGGTGTAGAGCTATTGTGGAAAGGTTCAATATCTTCTTGCCTGCCCAGTCTGGGAAAAATCATCGTGGTTCGGAAGCGGCATTGGCTGGTCAGAATCACATTGCAGTCCTTCCGGTTGGACACCTCATGAAATTAGACTTTTGAAACCTTTCTAGATCTAACTGAACCAGAGACTTAGCATGAAAAAATATTTTTGTGGTGGTTGCATTTAAAGAAACAAACCAAACAAAACCAACCAACAAAAAAGAAATTCACATCATTACAGAAAGTTACATCGAACTCTGCACATCCTGTAAAGATTCATGACACAAATCCCAGGCATAAGCTTGGATATTGGGTGCCTTCTACACTCTAATTGATCATGCAGTGCCGTATTTAAAAAGGAAATTATAGAAGGCTAGCTGTGCTTCTTAGACTCTCTTCTTGGACAAAGATTTTTGTGAGCTCATTTTTTCCTGCTCAGGGCTGAGCCCAGCTTTGCTAGCACTGCAGAAAGCAGCTGCCCTGCGACTTGCATGAGCTGACATAAACTCAGTGCAAACTCTGGCTGCTTCAGACGTGCGCTGCCGCTGTGATGATGCAGAGTCATAGCTCAATAAACCAAACCAGCTTCTTTCGGTGTCCTGCCTGCTCTAGCGCATTGCTAGAGCTGATCGGAAACTGGCCAAGAGAAACAGCTCCTCTGGCAAAATTCTGACTATTGGAAGCAAAGCAAATTCTGAAAATGCCTCCGTTTTGAAGAAGCAGGGCAGTAACCTTCAACGCTGAGTTTCTTGGAAAGTAATACTTCAACCTTATTAAAAGAATGTTGGTTTGGATACTTGTACTCACGCCTTATGTATGTCTGTGTAGTGCACAATGTACAGGAGCTATCAAAATTCAACAACAGAGATTTTTCTTGACTGAAACATGTTTCACTTGTCTGAAAATAAATCTCAAGCATTTTGTGTCAAATATATTTCTTCAAAAATCCTAGAGCAGAAACAGATGAAAAAGCATCAGTTTGATGTAAAATCAAAAATCTGATTTAAGATCAGTTTTATAGACAGCACTGCCCATGTATCTGTAGCTTCAGAAGATATTATATGAAACATATGTGTGCAACACTAATGTAATATTGCATTCCTACCTCTGAAGATCTGAATGTCTGGATATAGGTGCGTTGACTGCTTTGAATTTCAGACCTAATGGATCAATGCTTAATAAGGGCTTTCCCGGAAATCCTGGAGTTTTCAGTTTGTTGGGGGCATATTCTTACTCCTTCTGCTCACCCACCTGTCTTTGTACCTAGGCTTGACGAGCAAAGCAGAGCTACCTTTCAAGGATGTCACTGAAAATCCAGGGAGGGGATGAAACATCTTCATAGACTGGTTGTGGGCATGTGGAGAGAGGAGGAAATTTTAATAGGATTTAATGGAGCTGGAGCTGAGTTATTTAAGACTGGTGCAAAGTTCCTTTATATTGACAATTCACTGTATGAGCCATAAACTCTTCACTCTGTGCATATAAAAGATGAAAGGACCAATTACTTACTGAGGCATTAAACACCCAGGGGACAAAGATGCCTGTCTGGCAATAGTAAACATATCGACTGAAACATATTTGAATTTCAAATTGCCAAATGTCCCAATTTTTGAAAAGCTTCCTATGATAACCAAGGTCTGGAAAGTCAATTGAAACTTAATTCTCCTGACTATCTCATGGGGAAAAAGTACACGAGTCCGGACAGATTCAATTATTTAATTTTAATGAAAAAATAGATAGTTGCTTTATAATTTCCTTATAGAGCAGTGGATGGGAATTCTACTCCTTTTTCTAAGATGTTATCCTAGGATAAATGACAGTAAAGGTCTGCCAAACATGGATTGCCAAGAGGTTTATGTCCAAGGATTTTCTCTCTCCTCTTGTCCCTAGGTCTTTCTTTTTCCTCCATCTGGGACCAGGTCTTTCGGACATGCCGGACAAACCTGGACCAGTGTTTCCTCTATCTCTACAGATGGTATTTATAAAGCAGTGCACAGGGGATCTGTTACGGGGTGCTGTACATCCGCATGTTGCAGATGGACGTGTTTACTGCCTCATCTGTTTAGAAAGGATCTTGCAGAGCAAATCAGCCACAAGTCAGTGCTGCTGCTCTCAGCGTTGTGCTGGTGAGATATCTTTGACTGCTGTGAGGACAAAGCAAGTCCCAAGAGCAGTTGGCTAAAAAAAAAAAAGCCCATCCAGTCTGCCCAGCATCCATGCTCGAACCATGTCCTTGGGGTGTTTTATATCCCCCCAACATCAGATGCTCAGGAGTTCTTGGTGTGAGTCAGGGACTTGCCGTGGTCTCAAGACCCATCAGCTGTTTGCTGTGAGGCAGCTGGTCAGAGCTCCAGTTGAATGAAATGTTACAACTAACTCTCTATGACTTGCACTGCTCTCACCACATTCATTAGTAAAAGGGTTCATCGTGATTAATGTCATTATTCTGAATCCCAATGAAGTTAATGATTTCCTCTGTACTGGACAGCATTGCTTGAAAAATTGATCCTGTAATGAAAACAGTTAGTGTGGTGTAATCGTGACTCTTTGTGTTGGATTCTTTTTTTCCTTTTGTTTTTACTGTAACGGCATATATGCAGCACAGGTACACATCAGCAGTAGGGTTGCCACCAAAACCTCGGAGGAGCTTATCCTTTCCTTCCTACGCTCTGCACACAGAGAGCGAGCACCATAACCCTAACAGCTGGCTGCACCTGCACCGCCGGGTGGGAGACACCGACCACTGCACCGCTGGCCTTGGCCTGGGCACAGCAAGACTTTTATTAGGTACAGTCAGCAAGAACACTACTCAGTGCTTATGTCTGCATCAAACTGGTATTTGTTGCTTTTTTTCTACGAGCTCCTCGTTAAATAAGAGAGGATGAATTGCTGCGTATCAGATACATTCAGCTGATAGTGAAAAAAAATTCCCATCTCTGCTTTTGTCTCTGGTGGTTTCTGTTGGGATTCCCATCATGCAGACATTTTTCTGTATTCCATTTTCTCTCTGTCTTGGTGTAGAGTCAAAACTGAAGGCAAGCATTTATCACCACAGCAGCTTTAAATATCAAATGCTTGATGAATTTACTCTCAGCTGGCCGGAAGCAATACTGTAATTGCAGCATTTTATAATCATCAAGACTTGTTTCTCTGAGCTGAATTAATTTGCATGAGCAATGTGTTATTAGCAAAGTTGCTGGTAACTAGCACATACAAGCAAACTGTGGGAGAAGAGTCTTGCCGTCTGTGCTCTCCTTGGGGAAACTCGACTTTGCGAGATGTTTTAAATTGGTGGGTGAAGAATTGTCTCTAGGGGAAAAGGTTTAAAATGGGTTCAACCCAAGAAATTCAACCCCACATCAGGTAGACTGCAGAACCAGGGTCTATCTCTGGCCATGCAGAGCATTCCCGTGTTTCTGTCAATGCTTGTCTCCAGCCATGGTCTTAGAGAACAATAAATCCCACACTAGGATTTGTAATGCCAAGTCAAAAATAGAGAAACATTTTTCTTGTATGAGATCAGCCCATCCTTCAAGTGTGCTCAAGAATTTTTGACGAGTTAACTGTGCACCACCAGATCAGGTACTGCCTCTGCTCCTTTCTGCAGCCACGAGAAGGGTGATGGATGCTCTTCATTGTGCGTGCTGGCAAAAGCAAGTGGAGTAAGCTCTGGCTTACCCTTTCCTAAACCCAGTATATTTACATCTAGGTGGGCTGGTATCCTGCAGGTCTGGAAGGATGAGTGGGCTGGCATTTGCTCCAACTGCCTTGGATGAATTCTTCTGAAGGTGGTGGAAGGCTTCTCTATCACGGCTGGGGATGGACTCCTGCGTCTGCAGCAGGAGCTTCACTTATTCTTTTCTGTGAAGGTTCTTAAATGCCTCTGACAATTATTTTAAGTGGAAGGCAGCTTTTACACTCCTCAGCCTCAATGAGATTTCTCCAGCTCATTGTGGTATTTATTGCTGCATTAATTGCTCATGTACAAAAGCTGGTGGTGACGTGCAAAACGCTAATAACTGTTCCTAACGACTGCGCACCTCCCTCTCCTCCTCCGGTCTGTGCCTTATTGATGTTTTCATTAAACTGTCCAAACAGTGAGGCTGGATCTACATACCAAAATGTTTCCTTTTCATCGGAGAAAAAGACAGACCCTGAAAGAAATTGGTGGTTGGAGGATGCCAGACAACTGGCTCTGAAGGATGAACAAAACCACTCTGAGTAATCGTGTAAGACCTGACAGTCAGGAGGATGGCAGGGAGAGAGGTTGTGCCTCCACAGAGCTCACAGAGAGGCAGGTGCTGGTAGGATATTAAAAGGCTTTTTTTTTTTTTTGCATTTTTGAGAAACCTGTCTGAAAATGGGTCCTGATCTCTTAGGAGACATTCATCTGGCAACAGAGTATACTATGTTTGGGGAAAAACATATACGGAAAAATCTAGAGATTGTTAAAATGTTAAATTGCAAACATAAAATAAAGTTATTTTAAGTCACTTCTAGTGGTTCCTAAAATATTTTTGTTTTATTTTTTTCTGATCTTGTACATTTTTACTTGTCTTGCCAAAGAAACTTGGTTGTATCAGCGGACAAATGTGAAAGATAGTGGCATCGAACCCCGATTTAATACTATAGTGTTCAGAATAGAAGGACAGTGGGGTGGACGTGCAAGATTTTATTGGAATTTACTTGGAACAACCTGCATAACTTGCAAAGCCTCAATCCAAAACGTGTGGTATTCTCACAGCTTTATTGTGTCTTCTCTTTATATTTCTAGGTATATATATATATATATTTGTCTATATATTTGCATACTGATTTATCCCTGGGTAATGCTGCCTTTTGGAAAACAGCATAGTTTCTTTGTCTCCTAGACTGAGGAAGCTGCCATCCTGGTTTTTATTCCCTCTTGGACCTCTGGGGATAGTATATGTAAAAAGGTGTGATAACTCTTTGTTCTTCATGCTTTTCTTCTCACCTTATGAATTGTGTCACATATTAGCTCAGATGTTTCTCTTTTATTGAATTCATAAATTACATTCAACCTTTATTTGTCTGTTCATCAGATCAGTCTCTATTTTGTTGCTCCTTTGAGAAGAATCCAGCATGAATTTGAATTTATGAACTTACAGTCTCCCGTGATGACTGAATGTTCTAGGTGTTCATGCATTTAAGTATTTTCTGCAGTCTGATCTTGATCTAGCGATCAGAAATTGCTTCTTTTTTCAGGTAGAACATCTGGAGATGTTTCTTTTACAGCTCATCTGAGACCAGTGTTACAAAGCCCCCTTGTTGGCTTCAGGACTCCATCAAACCTGACCCGTGAGGTTGAGTAGTAACTTGTCATTTTTAGATCTTTTCATCAGAGACATTTCAAAGCTCCTTACAATGGAAATATCATAACCTCCATATTTCAAGGGAGAAATCAAGGCGCAAAACTATTCAGGAGATAAGAAAAATCATCTGGGTCTCCCAAAACTTCCTTTCAGTGCTTTGTCAACTACCTTCACTGCTGACCTTAACTTGTGTCTTGCTGTTATTCCACCTTTCTCTCTTCAGTCTAGGGAGAGGGCACTGATGTCATATCTTCTTCCCCAGTGCCGTCAAACACAGAGAAGGAGTAAACTATGAAATGAGAGTGGGATTTTTTTTAATTGCTAATATGAGTTTATTTTAGAGATGTGTAGAAATAATTGATTAAGTTTCAATTTATACTCAGAATAATAACTGACATGGTAGTAAATGTGTTCATTGATATCTAATTTGGTGTGGCTAATTTCCTCAATGCCAACTAAATGCCTGAATATTTCTTATCCTGTTAATGTATTATCTGAATCTTGTTGCACATTTGTTCAGCGCTTACGTAACTATGACTTAATTACATGGCAACTGAGTTTATACCCTGGTATGGAAGGACTGCTCCTCAGACAGTTTCCTCAGATAAACAGCAGATAATTGCCATGTTCCTGCTTTAATTAATATAAATTGTAAGATTATTTGAATGAACTTGGGTCCAGCCTTGGTAAGGCACAGACCACTTCTTGTCATGCTGAGCTCCCACTGGAGTCCGTGCTACCCATCAGTACAGGCTTTCGTCCAGCTCTATAGAAACTGGGACTTTTGCATATGAAAATACTCTCCCTGTTTGAGGGAACGACACACACATAACAGCACGTAAAGTTTTGTTAACTGAGGCAAGGATTGCCTATCCCCATGCCTCAGAGGATGTGCATCGTGCTCTTGCGCTGTGTGATCTACTTAAAGCCCGTGGGAGTCGATATCTGCTAATTTCCCTCTGTTACATCAGTCAATACTTTGTCCTTAAAGCGGTTGTTTTCCCCTCCCTGCCTCACAGTTCATGACCACAGGGAAAAGGGAATTTTTCTCACCTCCATCTCTCAATGCTTTTTCCCCATTAAAGAGTCAAGTGAGCGCTGATTTCCACACCACACAGAGACAAGACGGACAAGCACAGGAGGGGAAAGCTGCAGCTTCCTTGAGGCTCTTGCCTCCTGGATGAACAACTCTGAATCTCATCCGTTTCTTCTCTTCTCTGCTGGTGGGGTGGGCAGGAGGTGCAGACAACTTTTGTCGGGGTTCAGCTGATGGATGTGTCGCTCGGCCTGCGAGCACCAAAAGGGACAGAAAGTGCCCCCGAGCAGCACGATTCCCGAAGCGACAGGTGGAGCATGCAAAGAATCAGGGATGCTGGGAACAAAACATGAGTGAACCTTCAAGATACTTAGATAATGTTTTGTGACTCAAGTGAAATGCTCTTGTTGGGCCCTCTGGAGGAGAATTTGACATTTTCTGTGCCACCTGCAAGATTAAAAGGAAATGCTGTTGGCTTCTGCATTGTCTCCTGAAAGGCACAGGGGCTGACAGAAATGTAATTAAATTACCTGCAGCATTCATCTGTTGTCATAGCAGCCCTTGCAATGAATATAACAATAATTTCATCTAAAGCTTAACTTAATGCAACTTTGCCTAGACCGGCCAGAAAGCAATTTTCCACCCCATATCTGGCAGAGAGAGAGCTGAAAACTTCCCATTTCAGTTTCACCAACAGTGATCTATAACAGGGTAGAATCACAGACTACGCCTTTGTTGCCTTCCTCCAACATCAGGCAGCACCCCATACCTGTGGATGATCCCGAGTGATTCAGGGGGGTCAGATTAGATTATTAGATTTTCTTCCGGCCTTCAAGACCCCAGAATCACTGCATCATCTTATATGCAAACGATAAAAGCACAGTGCAGTGTTTTTCCCATCTTGATTAAGTCCACCAAGAAGGCCTGGCCGTGCTGTGAGCATACACCCTTCGTTTCGCTGGAGCCGAGTTTGAGCTGGGACGTGTGAGGCACAGGGAGGGCACAGCAGCTCTGGCACTGATGGAGGGCACAGTGGAGTGGGGAGAGCTTGTCTTTTTTGTTGGTTTTTTTTTTTCTTTTTAACTTCCCAAGTCATCTGTTTCAAACCAAGATGTTATTGATGGACCCAGGCAGCCTCAAGAATCTGTCCTTTGGTACATGTGGAATGAGCTCCCTGGCTCAGTTCAGCATCCACAGGTCAGTAGTGCCAGTCTCTGTGCTGGGCAGAGAGGAGCTGAAGGACTGTGTGATCCTGAACACATGGATAATATCTAATATTGAAGATTGGAAAGCCCCAGGATAGAAGTTCTCTGGGTGTCCTGGGACTGGTACTGGTGGCAGCTGTGCCAGTGGGGAGAGGATGGCTCACTGAGAAGACCTGCCAGGTGCCATCTGTCGGTACCTGCCCTTCGGAGCTGTGAAGCCCAGTCTCTTTTACCAGAGAGCACAGCTCCTGAGTCAACACAAGTTCTGCTCTGAGTTGTATGACAGAGGTGCAGGGCTGGAAGTAAAGAAAATGTATCAGGTGGCTTAGCCATTGTGGCCTGCCTAATCTACAAGTAGCTGATTTTCCTGCGATTTACGTGTTACTTTGAAAAAGCTCCAGTTTCTCCTTTAGAGGATCTTTCAGCTTTAAATCAATTAAATTTGACTTCAGGAACCAGAAGCTGCTCTTGGTGGCATCATTCTCCTTGGATTCTGGGCTTGTATCCCAAGAGGCTGCAATCCGTGATTGTCTTTGAGCATCATTTTCTGCTGCATCAGGGACTGTCAGGAGAGGACAGAGCCAGCCGCCTGCATCTCTTTCACAGTCCTGGGACCCCTTGGCTGTTTGATTTATAATCTGTTAGAGGGTGTTGGAAATGGAGAGCATATTTCAGAGTTTAACGAGAGGAGCCACTGATGAAAATTGAGACCCGTAAAAAGATTGAATGCTACAACTATTTCTGGCCTGACGCAAAAATGAGCTTGGCTGTGAAGGAGTAAATTGAAGAAAGACAGAAGTTTAAAGATCCAACAGTAAATATGCTGAAGGTCACAGGACATAGCAAGTTAATAAACTCAACTGTATAATTTAATTCAACACAAAGAATGCATCTGTGTGCACTGAATAGTAGGTAAGAATTTGACATTACAAGATGGGAAGGCTTTGTTATCCTCTTGTCTTGCCAGGATTTGCTTCAATTATGCCAAAGAATGTTACTTCATTCTTGCCCTAATAACACTGTAGAGAAAACTAAATTACTCATATATAACAAAAGTGAACTGATTTTGACATCTCTTCTAGGCAGACCTCCTGCTGTATTAGCTCCTAAGCGCATTCTCCATCACTTAAGGTCTCATGCATATGTATGATTATCACTCATAGTAAATATAAGCACTTTGCAAGAACGCAAATTAACTGCAGGATGTAATGGAGGTTGCCAAGGGTGGTTTTTTATTGTTGACTGTAACACGAAATCTACAGTACCGGTACAACAATGAATGGATCGTGAAGCACGGAGAAAGAAGCCCATCAAACAGTGCTCTGACATCAGAAACCACAACAGCAAAACGGATGTCACTAGAACCTTGAGCTGCTTTTATTGTGATTTTATTTCATTTCATTTTAAAAGAAGCTCTGGTTTAACTTGGAATTTTTCTTTGTATTTTTATAACTCGTTGATTGGTAAAAACAATTAAAGGCTGCAGAGCTAGAAAAGAATTAATTTTATTTTTTAAGGCTGACAGACTTTAGCCTTTGGTTTTAGCTAGATTAATAATGGTAGGTTGTCTCTGATGTGCTAGCTCTCTCTTAACATTTGATTGTTTTTTCATTACATTAGCTAGGTTTCAGAAAGTATTTTTTATAGTAAATTTAGCCTCCAGAAATAAATTTCTCATGCTTGAAACTAAGGTTGAACCCTACAAGTTATAGACTATTACAACCGTGATCTGCTCTTGCAGGTTTTCTTTAGGAAGAATCTCTCACACCCCCAACAATTCCACATTGAAAAAAATGGAGATTTGTTTCCAAAACCCATTCTTTTTCCCAGCCCATTCTGAAGGCAGCTCTCAACCTTTATTCTTTTGATAAAATAGCCTCTTATTTGACCTTTTGTTTGGCTCCATCCCTCAGTCCAGCGGTACCTCTGTGTCTGGAGCCCTCCCATGCCAAGGACTGTACCAGGAGGGAATTCTGCTGCAGCCGAGTTTTGGGGGTAGATGCACGTGGCTTTTATCACCCATAAACTCATGTCCCGGGCAGAGAGAGCTGGTTTTGAGATAAACCTTCTTACAGCATTTTCTGTAATTTCTGTCTGGAGCCTCAGGCTCTTCCTATGAAGTGAAGCTGGAGTTTTAGTGTCATTGCTGGATTTTTTGTTTTAAATTCAGTTAAAGAACCAAGTAAGGCCATGAGGATTGTGGGGTCAGGCAGGTAAGAGGCCAGTAATTACCCTGGCTGTGGCAAGGGGAGTGGGACCAGCTCTGCCCACCTTCTCCTGAGGATCGCAGCACTGCTGTCCTAGGGAGCAGGAGACAGGTCCTCCTTAGGTCATGATGGATCTCCCGGGCACAGGGATGTTCTGCTCTCATCAGGCACGTCATCGTTGTGAAGGAACAGATCAAAGAAAACCAAGCAGCGTATATATTGCAGGCACAGGAGGAGGAGGGAGGGAGTTGGACTTCCATTGAAAATGGCAATGTCCTCTCCATCCATGACTGAGTAGATGAGAAAAATGGGAGAAGAGTGGAAAGAGATATCCCTGGGTTAACTGTAACCTCACTTTGCTGCAGTTCAGCATCACAGGCTTCTCTGTAAAGCCCATAGCACAGGTCAGCTCTCTTGGGGCTGAGCAATCGTGTGCGGAGCGAAGTGCTGGCCCAGCAGAGAGAGATCATCAAGGTGTAGTGGAGCCTGCGAGCAGGTCAGGCTGCTGCACGCAGAGCACGAGCATCCTTCTGATGCTGCCTTCAGAGAGTAATTCCAAGTACCAAGCAATATATAAGCCATTTACAAAATAAATGAAACATAGAAATTAACAGAGAATGGCATTTCTGGTTATTTTACCCATCATCATTTTTGCTTCTAGAGCACGATGAATCTGGCAGGCAGGCGATGGGAAACACGGTGTTTTGATGACACTTAGAGCATCCCAGAGGACCATTCAAAGTGGCAATGTCCTTAAAGACAGCAGATGGTTTCTTCAAGGTGAATAATTTTATTGGTTATTGCCCACTCTGTGTACTGCAAGAAATGACATTTAAGAAACTGCTCAAAGACATTTTTTCAAAGCACAAAGAAAATGTTTAGAAGCCAAATTATCTATACCAGTGACTGTGTCATCACCAGAGCTTGGAGTCTGGCTTAAAGGCACATAGCAGATTTGAGGCACTGAACTTTCAGAAACCGTGGAATAGGGTTGTGTTCCTACCAACTTCACCATCTTTGCAAAGACCTCAAAGTCTGGAGAGGACGGGGAAAAAGAGACCACCACCCCGCGAGTCTGAAACTTGTCGTTAGTCACTTCAGCGTCACTCACTGTGCTGCAGCCTGATGACACAGCCCCTAGCTGAAGAAGCATGTTAAAAGGCTAAAAGCACAGTAAATACCAAAGTACATTAAATACCAGATGTGGTTTGTGGGCTTGTCTGGGTGGAATCCTCCTTCGCAGCTGCTGGGAGATGGTGCTGTCCTCCAGAATGTGGCCAAGTAAGTCCTTTATCCAGATTTAGATGGAATCGAGTGCTGCGATTCAGGTAGTGATTGAAAAAAAAGCCAAGGGTTCAGAGGAAATCTCAGAACTGGAATGTTTTTACATAGTGCATGAAAATACAGCCTGTGAGAAAAAAGTGCTTTTGTAAAAGCAGGTGGTCTTATGAGGTTTTTATTATCTAGCTTTTTCATTTTTTCTGGAGGATGAAATATCATTCAAAAGCTTTCTTTTTCCAAGGTATTTCAAAGTTTCCTGATCCAGCCAAAAAAATGAATATATAGTGCAATAACACCTGGAAAGTGTCGTTAAATCTCCCATAAGCTTGTGTTCAGAATTTCATCAGTACTGAATATCTTAATGCATTCATATTTGGCCAAACCTTCCACTTCATTTTCACAGTTGGGTTTCTTTTTTTCCCTCTTCATATTCATATTCTCCCTTCAACTCCTGTCCCAAAAGATATCTGTCACTTCTTCAGAGAAGTATTAACTCCAAGTAGAAATTCAAGTGTGACCTTTTCCACTGATAAAAAAAATTATTGCTCACTGGTGCAAACTGGTTTAAGACTCTATCTCCCTGGTGCTCTGTCCAAAGCTGTCTGCTGCCAGTGGCTTTGACGATTTTGTTCTGATTCTGCAGTTGGATTTGAAGCCTGTAAAGCAGGCATGTGCTTTTGCAGGGAAAGAAAAGAAAAAAAGACTTCTCTGAAGGCAGTAGAAATAAAATATCTGTTTATAACTTGTTTTGTTTGGCATTGTTTGTTGGTTGGTTGGTGTGGGCGGTTTTTTTTCTCTTCTTTCATGTTACTTCTGGAAGCGTGGTGAATAGGTCACAGCAGAATTACAGGAAAAAGGTGGCCAGAGATCAGAGGTACAAGCTGCTTCCAAAGCAACTTTTCCGGACAAAAAGATAAAACATAATCAAAGGCAACTTTTTTTCCCTGGTACTTGAAAAGCCTTGAGAAGGATGGAGGGAGACACAACCTCCTAGACCAGGCAGAGCGTCGCTCATCAGCCGTTGGCAACAGCTCAGACACCACGTGGCTTCAGACTCCTCAGTCAGAGAACTGCACCTTGAGAAATTCAGTGTATTATTTGTTACATTGGAGATTTTTATCTTTTTTTTTTTAATTAAATCCCTCAGGGAGCCCTTCCTGCCTGAGTATCAGAGGCCATCACAAAAACTTAGACTTGTTTTTTTTGTTTTCCCCATACCAAGATGGAACTCCTCAGAGCAGAAAGTCTGGGGCAAATTAATGGGCATGTGCTGAGAGAAACCTGTGAGTTATTAAATGAAAAAGCAGCAGCAGCAGGAAGGCAGAGAAATGTGGGCTTTGGGGTTATTGCTTTCATTTTTACTACTCACACAGGAGGTCTGGAGTAGGGGGTTGGCAGCTGGAAATGAGTAAAGCACAAGCCAACCCTATGGAGCTTGCTAGTGAAAATTAGTTGGGGAAACGCTGTTAAATGCATGAAATCTAAGCTAGAAGTACCTCACTGTAAGAGTTACATGCAAATTAAATGATAGCAAAGAGAAAGTCAAGAGTCATGGTCAGGAATGGTTGACTTTCCAAGGCACATTTGATTCTGAGGTTGAGTTGTTGGGTTTTTTTAATTGTAATTTTTTAAATTGTAAATTTCGTGGCTTTAGCAGTGAGAAGGAAGCTGGAAGTAGCTGGAAATGCCGTTTAGAAATATTAAAATGCCAAAGAGAAAGAAAACTCCTTTTGCATAATAGGAAGCTGTTATAACTAGAACCTGTGAGATAATCAAGGCTAAGAAGATTTGGGGTCAAATGTCTGACTGGTGTGATTTAACAGGCTGCAGAAAAAGTAGCCATGGAAGATAGTGGAATCCCAGAGGACTATAGTGGAACCTGTAGCAGAATCATGGTGATAGTGCTCTTGTGTCCCCCCTGTCTCTCAGATTTGTGGTGACGTATCACAGGGGAGGGAAGGCAGCAGCTTTCTTTTGTGCCTCATCTTTGAGATTTAGCTGTTGGTCCTTAGCAGACCTGCTAAGCCAGAGCTCTGTTCACCCGAGCACGCATAGTCTGGGAAAGTACACATTGCCTTTACCTTCTTTAAACCATTAGAGCCATTTTCCTAATTGACTTACAACTGTTGTAATGCAGGAGTTTTAACACTGTGAAAAAGATTACATATGATTAGATAAGCAGTTTAAAAGCTCAGAAAGCTGAATCGTTGCATTTATTAATGGTGCTTGCTCATTTATCTTCGTGCTTTCGTTATTATGATACAGTCCCTGAAACCTTAACCTTTCTTTCACAAAGAAAAGCTTATAACTTGGAAAAAAAAAAAAAAAGTATATGAATCTTTTAATTAGTTCATTTTATGTGACCCTACCTGGAAACCTTTTGCTGTAACCCCGGGGTGTGCAGAGGCTCAGAGCTGCCTGTGTGCATCAAAGACTCCAGGGCTGAGCCCCTCGCTAGGAAGCAGACCCGGCCTTTCCCCTCTGACAGATCTTTTCGAAGAGGATCACAGGTATACATGAATAGTTTAAACTGGGAATTTAAAGTCTGATCAATTTACTTTTTAGACCAGTTACTAGCCTAACAACCACTAAAACCACTAGCCTTAAGCAGGAGCGTGGCAGTCGGCCTTTAAGTGCTCAGTGTCCCTCCTCTGTCTGAAAGGAAGGAAGGAAGAGGATTTATGCTTTGTTTTGGTCCACTGGCTGAGAAGAGATCACACTGAACTGTAAAGAAGGACTCGGGTTTTAGCCTCGTGTATATATCTTTTTTTCAGAAGTGGCAAATTAAAAGTAATGACTTAGGCATTGCGTGTTTGCACTTTCATCCAGCCATAATAAATCTTTACACGGAACTGTCGGAAGTATTAAATCACTACAGAGAAGCTTGTCCTTGTTCTTCACTGCAGAGACAATAGGATTTTAATATACAATATCTTTGAT
>NW_009712360.1:57607-60179 GCF_000703405.1 Apaloderma vittatum
CAGAAAAGCCAAGGATAACTGGGTATTTGTATCTGTCAGGGATTCAGCAAGAGTCCTTGTAATTCACCTTGACTGCAAAAGCTCTTACAAATGCACATGAGACTTGACAATAGGTTTTGGGTGTTGGTGAGGGGGTTTTCTCTGAGTCACCACATTTGTGCTGCTCGAAATTTCCCTGTGTAGTGACAACGCCTGTTTCTTTTATTGTTTTTTTCCCTAGTACATTGTAGGAGACACAGAAATATTAATATCCCACCTAGAGTTTGTGATCTGTAAAATGGAAGTGTCTTTCCAGAAATAATGGCAGCCCAACATCAGTGCACTAAGCAGAAGCAGTGTAAGTGATGCCCAGAACGCACAGGGTCACCGAGAGAGCTGTTCTCCACCGAGGAAAGGCTGTTGGGGACTGTGACGCTCTCCTTTGCTGCACAGCTGACTGCTGAGCTCAAGCGTTTGCTCGGCAGGTCCCCTCATGCTAATGTCATGTAATGACCAAAAAAAAAGAAAATAAAAAGAGCTGGCTGATACACTGCAGATGGTACAGAAAAACTCACCCTGCTTTAAAATACAGTAACATGGTCCTGGCCAGGGATGCAGAATAGCACTGAAATGGTGCTCAGGTGTTGCTGCTGCTGAAGTGCTTGCGAGCCACAGACATTACGTGTTGCTGCATTCAAAGCCTCTTGCCGTCTGCTCCGGAGTGTGACTTCCAAAGCTTGTGTGCAGATGTGAAATACTGCAATACACCATTTACAGCAGTGCCATCCTCTTTTGGAAAAAGAAATACCATTTTAAATACAATGACTTGAGCCCAGGTACAGAATGTGATGCTAATAAACGCTTTTTATGATAAACAGAGTCATGTTCCTCAAAGAAGAAGAGGCAACTCACCAAAAAACAGCCAAAGAAAATGAAACCTGATGGGCTGCACTGGCTTGATGCACAATAATGATACATAGCCACCAAAATAGATTTGCAAACGTACTTTGACTTATTTGTAAAGCTGCTTAATATTCTTGTATCTGTAAAAAATCTCAAGACAGACTTTAGACTGCTTTAAACATATCATTATTTATGTTCCAGCCATAGAGAAAAGGGCTAGGATATGTGGCCAGTACTTAAAATCAAAGAAATGCTCAAAATGAAAAGAAAACTAAGAGCTTTTGCTTTAGAATAATGACTGCCCCAATGGGATAATTAATTTCCCTTACAGTAGCTTGTTATTTTGCAAAGATATTATACTTATGCAGATCTAACTGTAGAAATATTATATTGTTGTAATTTCTCCAGTGTGACGCAGCTCTAATTACACTCACTGCTCAGAGTATGAAAAGGAAATAAAAGATGAGCAGCAAGTTGATTTTTATTTTAAAAGCAAGGAAGAAAGATAAGTTTTAAAAGAAGAAAAACAGGCCATCGTGTATCAGACTGGGAGCACGGATACATTTCTGATAGAGAGCTGCTGCAGTAATTCCAGCATTCCCGGGAGGATGTTGCCAAAGGTGAGCTACAGCCTGGAAAGAGGCTTGAGGTTATTTACACCAGGTACAGCACACTCTGGAGTACATGCCACCAAGTGCAAGAGCTGCTGTGCTGTGCTTCTGCCATGTCTTTCTTTGGATTTTCCCATAATCTGGCTACACACATTAGTTCCGACGTACCTTCTCCAAAACTAAGGGTGCGGCGGTGCTGACGGGGCTGTTTGCCTCAAGGTTTCTGGATCAAACAAGCTCCCAGGACAGCATCTCACTGTCACTCCAGACAACAAACCTGCGCTTACTGGCTGTTCTTTCTGTTTGTCACCCTCTGCTTTGTGTCTAGGGCTTTTGCTGTAGTCTTTAAATAATCCAATATTTTTTCCCAAGCTATGAAAACCCTTTTCTGCCTCATTTTTCCCTTGCCTTTCCAAGGCACTGTCAGTACCTGTGCCTGCGTGAAGCTCCTGAGCCCGTGGCAGGTTGGACCAATAGTGCTCAGGGCAAACAAATTCCTGCCAAAAGCATAAGATTTAACACATCAGGGGGTGAGCACGGAGCAGCGGGGAGAGCTCCGCACCTTCCACATGATGCTGGAGCCAATTTGCCTCACTGTGTGCCCCATCGGCATCGCAGGCACGTGTCTTGTGCCCCTACAGCAACCTCCCCAGCGTGGCAGGAGCAAATTCAGCAGGTGCCACCCTCGGAAGCGCCTACACACATCGCTGGAAAAGGCTTGCAACGACTGAAGAATCAGCTCCGAAGAATCCATCACATGAGTCAGTGCTGGCTGCGGCTGAGGCAGCAATTATGGAGGGTTACTAGAGCGCTGACCATCAACGTGCCCTGGGACACTGACAGTTCCCTGCTTTGATGGGAAGTCACAGCCTGTGACTGTCAGGATCTTGGAAATGAGTTGCACTTGGTGCCATGATTTTGAGACCTGCCACATTGCCATCACCTAATGATTATCAAATGACTGCTTGTGGAAATATGAGGGTTTTTTTCCTCTCTCAGCCACACAACCCTTAAAAATATTCTTGAAGCCAGTGGAGCTCTCCTTAGGAATTCCACACTTTGTCCCCTCCCTGTCTTCT
>NW_009712361.1:0-8372 GCF_000703405.1 Apaloderma vittatum
TGATAGGCTCAGCCTTGGCCAGTGACAGGTCTGTCTTTGGAGCCAGCTGGACTCTTATCAGACCTAGAGGAAGCTTCTAGCAGCTTTTTGCAGAAGCTGCCCCTACAGCCCACCTGCCACTGCAGTCTGGCCAGACAAACCCAATACAGGTGTTGCTAGGGCTAGGGCAAAAGTTGGATTTGATCTTGAAAGTCTCTTCCAACCAAAACTGTTCTGTGATTCTAAATTAAGTTCACAACCCACATCCACACTCAGGTCAGAACATCAAATTATAATAGTGGAACTGCTTTGACAAACGTGAATGTTTGAGAAAATGTTGAACTTCTTCAGGCCGCTTGTTACAGCGGCCTCTTGCTCCTAGAGGAGGGCACTTGCACTTTCAGTAGCAAAGCTAGCAGTTGCTTTTGCTCTTCTTTCTCCTGGGCCATTCCAGGCAGGGTCCCAGAGAGCAGCAGTGGTGATCCTTTAGGTGAGAGACGCAGGAACGTGACCAGTGACTTCTCTGAAGTTTAACAGCAGTAGTTGGACGTTTTACTGTCTCCCATGGGCCACTGTGCTTTTCTGTGGCAGTTTGAAATTTTTCAGTAGCAGAAGTAGTGGTGGGCCAGCTCTGCAGCCTCCACATTTCACAGCATGAGGTTTTCATGTAAATAGTTGGTTTTGTTAACTTATGTTTAAGTTAAGAAGTCCAGGACAGATGCAGGAATGAGAGAATTTGGGTTACTGGCAAGCCAGTGTTATACTCTAACAACAATGTGTTTTGTTGCTCTTCTGCACAGACCAAGGACATAGTCTGGATCTATAAAGCATTGGTAGCAAGTGACCTACCTTTTCTTTCTGTCAATTAAAAACAAAACCCCAAAAAGCTGCTTGCATATTGCAGAAGGACCAATATATTAATGCTTTTGCTGTTTTCATATTTATGCAGGCAGAGAGCTAACATGTAAATTGGCATGTGTGTTCCTTGCATTCGTGCTGGAGGGGCAGGATGGGACCTAGCACCCTCTACTGTGGTGTCCCACACACATGTTTTAGACTTGAACACAAGAAACCTATATGATTTTCCTTGATGAAGAGGTTTGCTGTATTTATATGTGCATCAGTTAGCACTTTATATAGGGCATTGACTTTCCACATCTGAACCTGGAATGTAAGAAAGTTTGTTGGTCTGTTGGGGTTTTTTTTGGGGCGGTTGCATATTTGAAGTAAAATGTGAATGTTGACTATTGGTGATCTATTTTGTGTTCTTCTAAAGTGATGTCTTGCATAATAGAAACTTATTTTAACTTTAGAGTCCCACACAAAGACTGAGGAGAAAACCACAGACCAGAGAAGAAAAAGCATTCTTTTTTCTCTTTTTTTTAAAAAAAATTGAGTGAGAAAAATTACTCAGTGTGCTGACAAAACATTGAGAAATTCCTAGTTATAGAAGACCACGTGATAGCCACTTATTCACACGTCTGGCTTTGGTGTCAAGTCTTTGGATAAGAGTGGACATCATCACGAAAGATGCTACGGCAAATGTTTTGCTCTGGTTTATGAAACCCTAAGCAACACTTATTAGTGGAGATGAAAAGATAGTTTGTTGTGTATTTTTTTTTTTTTTAAAGTGAGTTTGCAATTAACCAAGGCTAATTAAGGGTATTGCAGAAACACCTTGAGTTCAGTTTGCTTGCAGTCACTCAGAGGAGCTGGTTGTTGGTAAAACAAAAGAACAGCTAAAGATTGAGTGACATGTCATAAATCCACAAGGGTGGTTGAAAATTCTGCTTTATTTGCTGGATTTGCATGTTGGGTACTGTACTTATATGGCACTCTCTTGCTGGCATAACCCTCCTCCCCCACTGTGTGTTTCCAGGGAGGAGCGCTCTGTCCTTGCTCACAGCTGTGGTGGCCTTGGCAGGGCCCGGCTGTCCTCCTGGCAGCCCTGCTTCCCGGGGGGCCTCTGCCCAGCTCGGCTGTTCTCAAAACTGCTATGTGCATGCTGATGTACCCCTGCTGCGGGCCAGGCACCTCCGGACGGTGTGGGGTGCCTGGGCCCTCTGCTAGAGAACAAAGGTGGGAGGGGAGGCTGTGGAGGTAGGCGAGCAGCCGTAGGTTAAAACGGTGTGAGGATAGTTAAAGGTTGGGCTGGGTTTGCTCTTAGTGTAAGACAGAATGAAAGTTTTTGACTTTTTTTTTTTTTTTTTCCCCCCCCTGCTACTTTTGCTGCCCTACTCTCTTTCCCAGAAAACATGATTCTGGAGGGAAATATGACCTGGATATGCTGAGAATGGGATGGCAGCCCACCTGCAGGGACCTGACTTCTCCTCCATGCTCACTCCCTCTCTTACTTGGTTCTGCCACAAAGACTGATGTCGTCTGCTGTGGCTGGCACAACCACACCAGCTGTCCACAGATGTGCACAGAACACATCTCTTTAAGTCACTTGCCTCTCTTCTGCATCTTGCCCACTTTGTTCCCTGATTTCTTCCAGTGCCTACAAAAGGCGATTGTATTTTTGGCTCTTAAATATAAAAGGTTGTAGATTACAGCCCAAAAACAGAGCAAAACTTGAGGCTTTTGGCAAATGTGATGCCAGTGGGACCAAGCTCCAGAAATCTGAGCTCTATTTCTGGTACTCAAGTCTTATATTGCACTTGAAGACTATCTTCATAATTAATATTCAAATAAGTGCCAAACTTGGGCTTTCTAGTGTACAAGCTAATACTGTAAGCTGAAGAAGACCACAAGTATATCCTGAATGCAGAGCTCAAGCTGCCATAGTGGTTTTCCAGCATTTCATTCAAATAATTAAATTTGAAAGATTTATTTTTCTGTGTATCAAGATTTGAATTCAGTGAGGTACCTGGTGAGTGAAGATGGAGGAACTCTGTTTTTTTCTGATGAAAAGATGACAATATTTGGCCCAAACACTAAAGGAATGTGTAAAAACAATTACATGTACTCTAAGGGAAATCATTCAAATAAATAGTTGCGTGTAGTGGCTGTTTCTAATTGGGCTCAATGTTTTATCACAGTTACTTTTCCATTTAGGAGGGAAGATAGGAACCATAAAACTTGACGCAAATTAGCGAAGTGAAATAGCTTTATTTGCAGCTGCTCTTTAAACCTTTGCATCTCTTTTAAGAATACGTTTACAGAATATTGCAACTATATCCAGGAAGGAAACTGTGTTGTTTAAAAAACTAGAAATATGTTTCTTTTATTATAAATTGTTTCTGATAGAAAATGGAGATTATACTAATGCAGTTTTCTTTTTAAAAGTCTGTTTTGCATTTTGATCTCATGGACAACAGCTCTCATTCTTATAGCAAAAACTAGACAAAATGCTCCTAATTTTGAG
The DNA here is from genome assembly GCF_000703405.1 of Apaloderma vittatum. Taxonomy (NCBI): domain Eukaryota; kingdom Metazoa; phylum Chordata; class Aves; order Trogoniformes; family Trogonidae; genus Apaloderma; species Apaloderma vittatum. The sequence goes on from NW_009712361.1 coordinate 3,347, forward strand.
AAACTTTGGTATTGGAAATGTGGTGGGCTTTTTGTGCTACAGATGATGAATGCAAAAGCTTGCATTGCAAGAAGTAAACTTCTGCATCTCTAAACTGGCCAGTATCTTTTTCTGGTAAAAAAGCTAAAAAGAAGGCAGCAGATTTTATGGTGCTACATGGTATATAGTATCTGAGTGCCTTCCCTCTCTAGCAAAGAAGACCTGGGATTTAACCTCTCAGGATAACAGTGTGTGGGAGGAATAAGAAGGGACAGCATGTTGCTTGTGGTAGGATTTTTGGCTTGGGTAGTTTATGCGTTATTTAGGTGTGTCGTTTGTACCTGAGGTTGTTCTGGCACATTGCATGGTGGGGTGCGGTAGGTAACGGGGCAGTGGATTCTGCAGGTGGGAATCCGCTGTCATATGTGTGCTGTTAATGTTCTACACAGCTCAGAAAACTTTCGTGTGAATGTGTGCATATATGAAAAGATCTGAAGCAGTTTCTTAGAAGTGCTGAGATTTAGGAATCATTAAAATGGTGATTCTTCTATTTTTGAGTACAGACTGGTGTTTTCTGGAATGTTTTATGAATTTAATCTGTTCAGTGTTCCATCAACTGTGTGGTGTTGCAGAGTTATATAAATGTTGGATTGGGAAATTGTATCCACATTGAGCTCAGTGGTGACTTTGTTTAGATTTAGTGATTAATATTGTATTTCTTTGTGGGATTGGAACAAAATACAGAGCTTCACTGGATATAATTTATTGCTGTTGCTGTAACCTTTGTGTTTCTGTGTGAGCACAAATTTTCTGTGAATTTTACAGGAGACAAGATACAAGATGGCAATAGTAGGCTAGTACTGAAAATTTGGTTGATTGGGGAATTGTTCGGATATCTTCACTGATAGTCACGTCCAGGTTATGTTTTAAATGTGCTCTGAAAATGTTTATTTCCTTGATTGCTTGCTATTATATTTCTTGCTGGTAAGCAGGAGAAAGCTTTCAGCCATGCAAGATTCATCAGTGTTATTTTTTTCCCTTTGTATCTTCTTTCACCAGGTCTTCCCTGTCTTGGTCACTTTCTAAGTAATTTTAATGCTTATAAAGTACCAGAGTAACAAGCCAGGAGAAGTCATCCTGTCCCGTCAGTTCAGGAGAAGATAGATGTACTGATGGAGTGAGTAAATCTGTGATCAACCTATCTCTGGGTTTGCTTGTTTTCCATAAACGTAGAGATAATTTGGGGCCTTATCTCCACCTGCCGTTTTAATATAGGGGATGAGAAATCAGAAATTGTCACATATAAATGAATTTTGACAACTGTAGTTTAAGCAATACAAAAATTGTAAGTTAATGTTAGAACAGTACGGAACTACTTGATTGTAAGTGTCTGGGCTTCAAAGTGTTATGTGCATGAATTTAAAGCACAGGAGTGTGTACGCTTGTAGGTGCTTGCTCCTTCATACTTCATGCCTTCTTTCTAAGACAGATTTTTATCTTGTCTAGTAGCTGAAGAATGACTATGTTAGATGACTCCTTTTCATGACCAGTTTCAAGCTTTCAAAATATTTGTGTTCTCCCTGAGAGAAAAAAACTGACACAGTTTCAAGTTGTGGATTTTGACCTTTTTTTTATAATGACTTTAAAAACACTAAAAAAGTGGCCTGTAGATGATATGGATGCCTGAAAAATGAATGTAAGGCTACCACCAGTGAGACTAAGCTGCTTAGTTACTTTTGCAGACCCATTGGAAATAGCAACAGTGGTGTAAAAATTGCAGTTCTAATTCTGTGTCTATACTGAAGTCAAGAGCTCTGGACAGGGTAATAACACAAGCCAGCAAAGATAATGACATAAGTCAAACTGTTTGGTAATGTTAAGCACAAACTGTTTCGCTTTTACAAGAATGGTTGCCTAATGGCTTTCACAGTCCTGCCCCTAAAATCCTACTAATGATGGACTTTGATTTTAAAATGTACTTGTTATTTTTATGACCTCAGTCAAGGAAACTTGGGAGAGGCAAAGAAGCAAAAAATAATTTGAAGTACAAGCAGATGCTACTCTAATTTCTCAAGGAAGCTTCTTGCATAGAAAGGCAGGGTTAAAGAAATGGAGCTATTTCTACTGAAAACAATGCAATATTTTAGCCAATGTATCTCTAACTTTTTCTTTGTATGACCTGTCATCTTAAGGATAATGTGCTTTGAGTTATGAAAGATTGAAATGGACTGGTAGAGGAAGGTCTTAGAGAACACATACAAAAATTGCTTGCAAAATAAGCAATAGCAAGTTAGTTGAAAACTTGTATGAAATTGTTTTAGTTTGTTACAAAGTGAAAATAGACTGAAGTTAAAAATGTGCCTTTGTGGTTAAAAGATGTGCATTGCTGAAGTTGAAGCTGTGCCTTAAGTGATTTGTTAGTCAACTTCATAAACTGGTGGATGATTTTTATTTACCAACTAGCTAAGAATACTTTTAAGTGCTTCTTGTGTTTTCAGGACTGCTGGAATAAATTGTCTTTGCCTGTCATGCCATGAGTGTGAGAGGTTACTCTTCTGTGTCTAATGAAATACTCTCACTGGTGTATGTACTTGAACTGAAGCAGTAGAGGGAAGGGCGCAGGCTTAGTACACTGCAGCAACAGCATACCTGGCCAGTATTTGTGAGAACTGAGAAGTGCCCTTTAAAAACTGAGTATCAATTTGAATAGCAGGGGAAAACCAGTAATCAGTGCTGTACAATCTCTCTTTTATAAAGCAGGTAGGAAACAGCTTCTCTGAAATACACGGACTATTTGGTCACCACAGTACAAGCAGGACATCGAGGTGCTGGAGCGGGTGCCGAGAAGGGCAACAAGACTTGTGAGAGGTCTGGAAAGCATGCCCTATGAAGAGCGGCTGAGGGAACTGGGTTTGTTCAGTCTGGAGAAGAGGAGGCTGAGAGGAGACCTTATTGCCCTCTACAACTACCTAAAAGGAGGCTGTAGTGAGGCTGATGTTGGTCTCCTCTCTAATTACTAATGACAGGACAAGGGGAAATGGCTTCAAGTTGCGTCAGGGTAAGTTTAGATTGGATATTCGGAGGAAGTTCTTTACTGAACGAGTGGTGAGGCACTGGAACAGGCTGCCCAGGGAGGTGGTGGAGTCACCAACCCTGGAGGTGTTTAAAAAAAAAAAAAGTAGATTTAGCACTTGAGGCTATGGTGTAGTGGTTAGGTATGCTGGGATGAAGGTTGGACTAGATGATCTTCAGAGGTCCCTTCCAACCCCCAACGTTCTGTGATTCTGTAATCCTGGGATTGGAGGTGGGCTTGTGAGCTCATGTGTCTCTGGTGTGGTGAACTCCCAGAGCTGTGAGTGATGCTGTACGGGTGTTTGAAGAGAAGCTTGGATATTTATGTAACAGTAATTATATCAAAAAAGGTTAGGAGATGTCTTTACTTTTCTCTTAAGTTGAGCTCTTATCTGTATTTTAACCTTACCTACTGTTGGTCCACACACCACTGCTAGTATGATACTCCATGCATGTTTAGCAGATTTTTGGTTTTAATACTCACTAAATCTGTTCACCTGAGTGTATAAATCACATTCCCAGTTCTGATATAATTCTGGCTTTAAACTGATGTTTTCTTAGTAAGGAAGAAGCTGTATGTCACTTCCGTGCTAATAGTTACCCTGAAAAGAGACTAAGTTCTCTTGAGAGTGAAACTAGAGTGTCTCGGTATATGAATGAAAAGGGATAAAGCTGTCAAACTGTGCAGAAATGGCATTGACTTTAAGGTAGATAGGACCTGGCATGTTCCTGCTCATACACTGGCTGGCCTAGCCTGCATGCTGAAATTTTAGGTTGCCTTTAGTCTCCTTGTGGCTCTGCTGATGTTGCTGCAGCACCTGAAGGTACTGCTGTGACGAGGCTTTGCATTCGCTCCTCCACCAGAGAAGCTGTAGGTAGGAAAGTGTGTCTGCATCAGTGACCTTCAGCTTACAGCCGGAGGAGTTGGTGTCACTGCAGTCACCGCAGGTAGGCTGAGAGCTGGGGAGACTTAAGATGAGGACACGGGTTCTGTCTGTCCACTTTTGGAAGTGCAGGCCACCAGGCTCTGAAGAGAGGTAGGGAGAGAGGTGTGGTTATGTCTCCAGCTGTCTGAATTTGCTTGTAGGCTGAGTGTAGGACACGCTTTGAAACAGCCTCAAAAAGTGAAGAAAGCACAGTGAATTTCAAACGAGTCGTTAAATGCTTTTTTAAAAGTTGCTAGGTTTCATAAGCTTCTGGAATGCCATCTTCCAAATGCAGGTTAAAGATGTATGACAGGTTCCTGTATTGAGCAGACGAGAAAATACATGAAGGAAGTGGTAAAGTTTAAATTGCTGGCCACCTTGATTCTCTTTTCCGTTCTCCTGTCAATATAAATTTGGAGGACATCAGACAGGATTTTAAAAAGTATAAGAACTTGACTTAAATTAATGTAGTGTTTTGTCTTGGTCCTGTGCCCTTCCATACCTCCAGTACAAAATACCTGCAGACCTTGCTGTGCAGTGCTAATGAGGCAAAATATTCAGACCTGAAAGAGAGCAAGACAGGTGTCCAAGCAGGAATAAAAAATTTCATGGTCTCATTTAGAAAAAACTGTAAATGAATAGGGATTGTCTGCTTTTAGTCAAGAGGTATGGATCAGATCCTGGCTGTGTGAGTGCTGGGGAGGCTGCAGTGACATGCTGTTTTCTATTATGGGTTTTAATTCTTCTTTTGAAACAAGGGCTCATAGCTGTGGTGGTAGTCAGCCCACCTTGCATTGTATCATTTTGGCTTTACCTCAACGCTTTGTTTTCCAGACTCACTTGTATTTAGAATATTCTATCTTTCTCTTTCCTGTGTGGATTTTTCTAATGCTGTCTTAAATTATGAGAAAGAATCTCATTCCCGAGTGTAGGGACAGCATGGCAAGTGGCAAATGTGCCCCGACTCTTGCCGACGATGGCCTCGCGCTGGAGGAGCGGGATCAACCCTCCTGGGGGGAGGCAGCCCCTGGCGCGGGGGGAAGTGAGCT
>NW_009712361.1:8443-45348 GCF_000703405.1 Apaloderma vittatum
CAGAGCAGGAGATGCTGTTACCCAGTTAAAGCGCAGCTTGGTGTCAGCTTGGATTTTAGCCTGAAAAGCCTCATGGTTCTTGAAACTATTTTCTTAAAGAATCTTCCCCCTTTTATTTTATTTTATTTTAATTTTTTAATAACTTCCTTTGATGAAGTTAGTTCCCCACCAAACATGGCAGGTCCATGTTTCAGAAGATGCCACCAGCTGCTGTTTTTCACGCGCGGTGAGAGTTCCCTTCAGCCGCAGGAGCGTTGAATCCGTCCTGCAGGACGCGGCTTTCGGCTCACGCCTGAAAGCGGGGCCCACGGGCAGCGCCCCCCTCCCACCGGGCCGGGGTGAGCGAGAAAGCACCTGAGGGCATTTTGGGGCTGGGGAGCCGGTGGTGCCAGCGGGGAAGGCGTCGTGGGTGGGCGGCCGGTTGCGCAGGGCTGGCTACCTGTGCGGTGCGTGATGCCGCTGACGTCGGCCCGTGGGGTGGGAGGGCAGCCATGTGTGTTTGTGTGTGTGTCGTGTGCGTGTGTCGAGAGGGGGTTGCTGTCGGCCCCTGGGTGAGCCCTTACACCGGTATTTCAGTAATGCGGTGGTATTTGGCCGTAGTGCCAAACCCGAGCTGTAAGCAGCGAGTCTTTGCTCCACTTTTCCTCGCTCCGTGCCTCCGCTCCGCCCCGTCCGTGCGCCCCGCGCTGCTGAGATCAGCTTCCTGCTTCTCATTTCCCTCGGAACGCTGCTACTCCTCCCCTGAAAGAGTTATTTTCATCGGTCTGGAGTTCGGTTTTATGGGTGGCTGCAGGCTCTTTTTTTCTGACAGGCTAACATGCCAGGCTGGAAAAGCGGTATCATGGTGATTTTGTTCTGTTGCAGCGAACCAGAGCTGTAGGCAGAATGGTAGACTGCTGCACCGAAAACATTTCTGTGCCAGCTCTGTGACCGTGGAAGGCGAAGGAGGTGAGTGCCGGTTTTACGTCGCGTAGGTCCAGGGAGTTGCTAGAGGTGGAACCAAAAGTCAGAACCTATGCCGGCTCGATAACAAGAAACGAGCAGTTAGGTTGTTGTGCCTTCTGATCAGATGCTTTTACTCCTGCTAATACCGTAATGGAGTATACTCAGGAAATGATGGATCTCGCTGTAGCAAAGAACTGTAGTCAGTGGAAGTTTATAGTGTGTAAATTTGTTTCTTTTTTATGGAAAAATGTAAGTAGGTTTGGCACAAGTACAGACGTAAAGGACAGATAATAATGGTAAGGTTCACTCTCAACAGCTTACGATAGAACAAGCACTCAGGTAGTTTAAGAACTTTTAGATGGTTTTAATAATGCTGGAAAGAGACTTTACAGTGATTTAGTAATAACTATACACCTGGAACAATATGATGCATATGAGGGAATGACATGATTTTATAATGTGTAGAAATAAAATTATTACACAGAAAAAACAAAAAGGAGGAAAAAAATTTTTTACAGTGTGGAAGCCAGGTTGTTTGAAAGAACACAGATTGTTCTGTATCTCAGTTGCAACAAATGGTCAGCTTGTATAGAAATGTGTCTTCTAACATTGTTGCAACTTTTTATTTTAATTATTTTTTTAATGGAGTGAAGAATTTAAGTACCACAGGTTCATTAACCAACTTCCAGCTTTCTAAACAGCAGATAATCACTCTCTGAACACCTTTGAACGTAGCTGTAAAATCATTAATCCTTAACTGGTGGCGAGTTGCTACTTACTTATTGTGGCCCTTCTTTTGCCGCCTTCCTGTTACCAGTCGGATTAATGGGACGACTTCATTCATTCTGACTGAGGCACCCCGAGTGATTTTGCAGAGGATTCTTCATAAGAAGCTGCTGCCAAAGTGTAGCTGTGGTGGGCCAGCTGGTGTTGGATGTTGCCATCACAGCTACAGGGCACGGCCAGAGGTCTCGGTTTCTCCCTGGGTGACAAGGGACAAGAGAAAGAAATCCAGGATCTTGTTCAGAATCAAGGGAGATCTGGTGTGTCCCAAGCTCCGAGGCCTGACCAGAACTGCTTGTGCGCTTGACTCAGACCAGAATGCACACTTTTAGTAGTTTTGTGTGATGCCAAGTTGAATTTATTGGTTCTGCTGTAAAATGAAACAAATTTAATCTTTGCTTAGTTTTGGGAGTGGGGAGGACTTCTCTGAGTGAAGTTCCTCAGTAGCTGTCCTGAAAGCAGTTCTGAGGAAGCTTTACTTTCAAAGGTGGATGCTTTTTGGTGGAAAATGACAGAGGTGTGGTAAATTAGAAATGGGGGTTTGATTTGTTGTAAAGTTTTTGGGCATAACTGACTTTCCCTTTTTCTTTAGTGGAAATGAGCACCACTTCTTTCAGTTGCAGGGCAAGTAGGAGCGTATTTTCTTAAGTGTATTGTGTTGCTGGGCCACAGTTACCACTTGTAATTGGACAGCTTTGTAGATAAATGTGTAAGGTCAAAAGAAAAACAACAAACTGCTTTTATTGCCCAGCCTGTGGCCTGTCTGTGGTAGTGGTGGAAGAACGTTGTATGGGAAGTAATAATAAAAGTCGTGTATGGCCTTGCATCTTTTGGGTTTGGTTTCAGGCGCTGGGTATACTACGCTGCGTCATTTTGCCTCTCTGCAATCTGTAAACTCATTGCTGCAAAACCTACTTCTTGCTATAGACTTCTGCTCAAGAATTTAACTGTTATGTCATTACTCTGAGGGATAAAATAGTGGTTAAAGACATTTCATATGCTGCTCCTATCAGTATGTTAAAAAGATGTATGCCCATTTGCTTCAAGTGTATTAGTTCTAAAGATAATGCTAACGTTCCCACAAGAAATGTGTGAGAAATATGCTTACCCTACAGATGCAAATATATTTCCCATGTGGGCCCAAACACTCAACTCTTATTTGCCAAAGTTACTACTATTTTACTTGCATTCTGCTCATAGAGAAACTCTGTGGTGCTGAGAACACAGGCGTGCTGTTAGGCATCAGGCGCAACAGCTGCTGGACTTCTGTGCTGTTGTACTCGTTTTGTACTTATTTTCAAATTTTTCATTCTGATTGATAGGCTGCTGTGAAAAATCCAACCTCTATGAATAGAGTCAGGGTTTTATACCAGTGGCTTTAAATTTTGTGCTTATAACTCATTTGCCAGGCTTGTTGACAACACCGATCAAAGCAGTTGATAATTCTTTGTCACATTTTGGCAACTTGGTCTTCTGTTAACTTGTGGAAATTGTTAATTTATTCCAGAGTTCCATGAAAGAGGATGTGAAGTTCTGTCTGCAGGTTGGATCCTTCCCTGGTGGAGAGATTGCAGGGGTGTTAGTAAGTGGTCTCTATTTGTAGGCATCAAGTGTGAAGAGTATGGCTCACAGAATCTTTTTTCACCTTCAGTTTATTACATGTGTAGTGCTGACCCCATCTTCAACACAGATACAAGATATAATAAGTTATTTGAACTACAGCTCCCTGACAAAGAAGCGAGTAAGACTTATTTGACAGAGGTAATAGTGAAGCATCATGTTGAAATGGCAGCACTGTCACTGAAAGAAACAGCCCCAGCCTCAGACACTTCCATCCTTCCCTACAGGGCATGGTAGTGTCTTTGCAGTTGTAGAATGAATGAGGCCGGAGGACCGATCATAGCTAAAATTAATGGGTTTCTGTCCATTAAAGATGCAGCCATATTGGGTGGATCGTATTTTGTCATGAGGCAGACCGGAGAACTGAGCAGCTCTGCCCCAGAAAAGGGGTCCAGGAGTGTGAGAAGCAGAAGCAGGATAAGGGGCCGGACTGCTTTTGGCTTCAGAACTGGCTTATGCTATCTTACTGCTTGTCAAGCTAGAGCCTTAAGGGCAGGCTAAGTAAAATGCAAGAGAAGGAGGATGTATCTCCAGAAATAGACCACTATTGTCAATATTTCTTCTACTGGGGACATATATGCATCTTTTAAATGTGATTTTGCGGTCTGGATAGCTTCCACTCCAGATAGCATCACTTAGTTACTGATGCTGAAGATAACGTTATCTTTCTCCTGTGATCCTTTCGGAAGTAGGTGCTGCCTTGCGTAGCTTTCCTTTGCCTGACCCAGCATAGCATGCTACATGTTGGGCCGTTCTTAAAAGTTGCATGGGACTTCCAGTGAGTGTGTTGGTAAGTGATTTTAGCAAGGTGGCTCCATCTGGATGCAGAATACCACTTTACTACAGATGGAAGGAACTGGTTAAGTTTTTAAGTCCAGAATTGGTGCTGTAAGTCATTCATATGATCAGTCACTCTGAGATTTTTGATTAGTGGTGGAATATCTCCAGAAGAGGAGATAGCTTCTTCAGTGACCTGTAAGAAGAGTTCATATCTGTGGCTAGCATAGTAATATTTTTGTTTATTTGTTTTTTAAATAGCAAGGTGATTGCAGTTCCTTGTGCGTGATTTGCAGAGTTCAGGAAGTTTTTGTTAGCGGTTTTCAATCTTTTGTTAGGTGTATTAGGGGCTGGCAAAAAAAGCAGCAATAAATATTTCTACATGAATTCTGGCTAGAGTAATCAAATGTTACATCCCAAAGATCCGATTTTGAGATTTGCTAGTATAGACCCATGCATTTATTCCGGGCCGTGTTACCCTCTGTGAGACTGCAAGTACGAGAATCCATGCTAGTGGATTTTGACAAGGCATTAAAGGATCGATGTTTGCTTTGCTTGGAAGTTGTTCAGATACTAGAATTAAGAATTGAAAATACTATCTCTATTCCTTCCCTAGGCCTACCAAAGTAAACTGAAAACCCATCGCAAAATGGGGCACATTGACTCTTCAGATTTTTAAGTAATACTTTAATAGTATGTTAAGATACAAAAAGATGCTGTCCAGTGAAAACTTCATACAAAACAAAAATTTTATTTGTGGGAGAGGAACAAAAGGAATGGTAATTTCAGGATGAGAAAGAAAACTTAGTTAAGTTCCTATTAAATTTGCACAGCATGAAACTGATTCGGCTTTTATGAAGGCAGAGGGATTGAAGAAACTACCTAGAATCCCAAGCATAAAAAAATGGCAGTTTGGTTTGATTACATCTTCTTTTTCTATTTTTTGTTTTTAAGAAGTCTCCTCTTCCTGTAAGTGGAGAAGCTAGTTAATGAGAGTAACTCACAGGAATAATACTTTCTTTGTTAGGCAAATTACTGCAAAATACGAGGGACCTAACACCTCAAGAGTTGATGCAGCTGGGCCGTGACCACAGTTCTCTAAGTACAGAACTTCTGCTGATGAGGACATGGGAGTTACTGCCCTTGTTGTGATGATTCTGTGATTCTATGATGTTGTAACAGTGCTGTGTCTACCCTCTGCATGGGCATGTTGTGCTGGTAGTAGTGTCTTCCATGGACTTCTGCCCTGGATGAAACTGGGAGAGCCTCACTGGGAAGTGCTGTCACAGCTGTGAGGGGGTAGTGCAGGTTTGCTGGTGTGGTGTGCCACCTCAGGACGTGATCTTCCCCAATGGCCAGCTAACCCGAGTTGAAACCCTGGCTGCATTGGAGGCTTTTCAGGTCAGGTGTGAAAATTGAATATGGTGGGATGTATTTCTTGTAATTAGGACTGATGCTCCACAGAGGACACTTAGTGTTTTTCAAAAGATGCTACTGGGGGAACTTGTACGTGGTAAAGCTACTCCAAATGCTTCACTCTGCTTTTATCCATTAGATCACTACTGCAAAGTATAAAGTGGTGTTTATGATATTGGGAGGTTAAAATATCTTCAAATTGAAGGGCTATCTTTATGCAGATGTTCAAGAAAAATGTTTGTTTCCCAACTAATTCAAAAGTGAAACTGTCTATAAGAGAAGTGAAAATAATTTAATTAAGTTTTCCTGTTGCCAGCTGGCTGCAAAGAATGTATGTTTTTAAGTTTAAAATAATGGTAATGTGTTTGTAAGTGCTCCATATTTAGCTAAATCTGGTTTTGGTAAGTGATGGTCCCCGTTGAAGCTTTTAAATTTATGGAGTAACTCAGAAGTAGGTGTGTAAACACCTGGAAGTTTCTTGGGTAAAATTGCAGGCAAATTCCATGTGGTCCTGTGTGCATTGACAATCTCAGTCAGCTGTAGCATGTTGGTGGAACTCACTCAAGTAAAAGGTTCTTGTTAGTCAGGGCCACTAAAGAGTTACTAGATCTAAGCTATTTCCTCCACCTTCAAGGCTGCAAGAAGGCAGCCAGCTAGCCGGGCCTCATTTGAAAAAAAACCAACTATGACATATTCTAACAACACAACCAAAGCTTTCCCGTCTGTGGCGATGTTACCTTTTTTTTTTCAAAATGGTCACAGGAGTAAGACTGTGTAGAGGCTTTCTGAATTCAATCCTGGGCTTTCTCTGAACATCTGACTTTGAGTCACCTGCTCTGCGGATTCTGAGTCTCCACCTGGAAATGTTTGTTGCAGGAAGGTACATCTGCTGCCTGGTGGACCTCTAATGAGACAAGGAATCCGGTTTGCTGTGTTGGCAAAGTGGTGGTTAGGCAGAGAAAAAAGAGGCACTTTCTGGCTAAGGTTTTAGAATAAGTAAACACATTTTGAATATTATAAACAATTTATACTGTTGCATCTGATTAAATTTCCTGCAGTATGGGTTGACAAAGGTATGTAAAGGATAGATAAATCCTTTGCTGCTGGCAGTTATGAGAGGTATTTCACCCTGTCCTGACAGGAGGGCAGGGCCCTTGGAGAAAGGCATCTTCAGTGGAGTGGGACAATTTAGCTGGTTGCTGCAGAGTAAATAAGGTGCAAAGAGAGGCTGTCTCGTGATGCTTAGGCTTCAGTCAGTAATGTGTTTGTTCTGAGGTGGTCAGACTCCTTGAATTATACCTGGAAATAGTTCTAGAAAATTGTGCTATCTCTGTAAGAGGGGGATAATATACTCCCTTTTTGAAACATTTCTGTGCAAGAAGGCAGCTGCACAACTAACCAAAGTTCCCAGGTAGTCTATGGTTAAGACCTTTAGGAAAGACAAATTACCTGGGCTAATAAAAGCCTGATTAATATGATAAACCATCTGTCAAAAGGAGGTACATCGACTCAGGTATTTGCAGCGCTAACAAAGTACAGCCATGCTTTGGGTGAACTGCATGTTAAGAAGTAGTAGGAGCTCCAGAAGGACCTTCACATTTTAATTTGAATGCACAAAAGGAGGTAGATATTTTAAGAGTGGTTGTGGTATCTTGCAATTTCTTGTCTTTTTGTTTCAGTCTGCCACTGTTTTTCTTTTGCATGGCTACTCTGTAAACGAGCCTGCTGTGTGGCGTTTGTTTTCATCTTGCATGTACCTGCAAAAAAGTATGTATGGATGCACACACACATAGATGGATATGTCTGTCTGTCTCTGTATATGTGTGTAACATAAAGTGTGTGTATCTTTCTTGTAATGGTAGGACAAAGTGGGGTGGAGTGACTGTTACTGCCAAGTGTGAGACAGGACAATGTCACGGGACCTAACAGTGTACAGCGGTAGACTGCTACTACTGTCTGCTGCTCGTTTAATCAGTGAAATTTCGTGGCATGCTGTTTCAGACCAGTAGTGAGCCTACTCTTCCATTGCTCTTTCCAAAGACAATCTTACCTGTAAAATACATAAATAATTAAAATTGGAGTGAATGAAATTTACGTGAAAGACTTGAGTGGCCCTTCCCTGCATATTATGTTGTCCAGTTAAGACTGCAGAATATCAATACTATTTTTATTGACACTACAAAATAGGCTTGTTTAAAAACTAGAAAAGTAGATCTAGAGTGTACTTGTTGTGCAAACCTCAGGGTTCTGCAGAACGGTTTTCTAACTTCCAGTTACCTCTATGACTGGACTCCTGAGCAGGGAGTGGCAAGAAACAGCTCCTGGTGATTTACTGACCTAAACCAGTGAGGTATCCCTTGCCTCACAGAAGTAAATGTGCTTTAGAGCCGGTCTTTCTCCAGATCCTCCCATGTATGGCGGATATGACCAACACTTAAATTTGTTAGACCTGTGGACAAGCAAGGGTGAGATCAGAGGGCAGCTAAGCTGAATACTAACTTTAAACATCACTTAGCTGCTGCTTAAGTTGCATGATTTTGAAGCAATCTTCTGTATTTAACTGTAACATTAAGGCTTTCAAGGCTTCTTTTTCTTTCTTTCACCTTTTGGTACAGTCTTGGCACCACCATTTTTCACCTTGAACTGCACCATGAAATAGGTCAGAGCTCTGTAACAATACCATTATGATAATCTACAATTCATAGCACTTTTCACTTGAATTATGCAAGTGATTTATAGGATTGATGAAGCAAGCTAGCTGACACTTTTCTCACTAGGGTGATTGAGGAAGATGGAGGATCTGAGTCACGAGGAAGTTGAGTATGAATTTAAGAAAGTCTTTTGGCTGGTCCATGAGAGATATGAAGAACCTACAGTTCTTGATTTCCTATGGGGGGTCTCCTGGTGTTGAAATTAAGTTATAAAATGATAAACCCACAGGCAGTGTGTGTGTATGTATTAGAGAACTGGGGAAAGGGGGGATATTTAAAACCTGATGCTCACTGCATTAGATTAATCTCTGAGCAAGAGCACAAGCATTTAATTTAAAAAGCAAGCAAACAAACAAAATGTATGTAGCAATTTCTATTCTGTGCAGAAGGAGTAGCAATGCTTTTTTCCAGAGTTTGGCATTAGTGTTGCAGCAAAACATTGTCCAAAAAGAAACTTAAGACAATCCTGCTCTTGGGTCAGGTTCCTGCAGTTCAGTCACTCAACAGGTGACACAACACAGAGTAACCAGAATTTGCATTTGAAAGAAGCTGAAGTGTTTATATGAAACATCGGTACTGATCTGAAATGAGTAAAAATGACCGTTCATCTGAGGGGCTAATACTTGAAGTGTTGCAATAAAATTATACTGCCTTAAATTTCTGGAGCTTACCTAACTGTAAGTGTTGAACAGAGTAATGATAAAGCATTACAGATTTTTTTGAAGCTTAGTAAGATCCTTACAGATATTACTACTGTTTATCAAAAGGTTGTTTTAAATATCTTTAAACAGCTGTTAAAATTACGGTTCTTACCAGATTTTGCGTGTTATTAGGCAGATGGTTTTTCTATCACTGAGATAACTTGCCTAAAGACTTGGGTGCTTTGTCTAAGCCTATACAGCAAGTTTGTGGTGGAGGAGAGATGGGAACCCAGTAAGAACAGTAGCTTGCCGTGCTGCTGCTTTGCTCTTTAATCAGCGGGCAAGGCTGTCGCTTGAACTGGTGCTTTGCACGTGTAGCAGTGCTATTCAGAAAATCTGTTTGCCCACCCCTGGCGAGGAACAGTGAGCTACATACAGGTTAGGAACACCACAGACAGCCACATCTACTACCAAGAGTGTTTAAGAAGGACAGGACTTGAATTTGGTTTTGACACGGACTGGAAGTGGGAAACTAACTAGGGAGCATTAACACAGAACATCTTGAACATGGGGCTGTATCACCGTTCAGATCTGGACCCTCAGTGAGCTCCCGTCAGTGCTGCGGGGGCTCCAAGGGTTCAAACCTCGTTGTCTTGCCCTCACCACCAGGCTGTGGAAGCTGGTGAGACTGCAGAATTATCTGTGGCCACTAGATGACTCTTTCAGCCTACTGCTAGGTAAACCCAGAGCTGAAAAAGAAACTGCGGAGGTGAAGAGCTGGTTCGGGAAAGGAGAGGGCTGTTCTTGGTCCGTACAGAATGAGATGCACCAAAATAAATGGATTGTGTATCTGGCAACTGAAGGAAATGTTAACAGGGTTTTTACACAGAAACACAGAATGTTAGAGGTTGGAAAGGACCTCGAAAAATCATCTAGTCCAACCCCCCTGCAGTTTGGTTTGAAATAGTTATAGGATAATATACCTCTACAAATCACTGACTTCTAGGTTTTGTTGATATGTACTTTGAAAGCATTTACAAAACAAAGCAAGGTCGGGACCTCCTTAAGGCCAGAGTGAATTTACTGAGGCAGTGAGCATCTGAGAAAGCTAATTTTACAAGTTTACTCCTTGTCGATTAGACCACAGTTGTTGCCTGGTTTTCTGTTGAGTTCTGCTGTTACAACTCTTTATTTTGCAAGCTTTCAAAATAAGAAAACCCATCTAAACCAGCAGCCACATAACACTATCTTTGCCTCTTCTTTGCATCTTGTAGATGTGTGGATGAATCTCATTTGGCTGGAAAAAGTCTGCACAGACTGTACTGAAATTACCTGAAATTAGTGAGATTTGAATTTCTGCAAATTCCCTACAGATTTCACTTCATACTCAGAGGATCCACTCACCCTGTGATGCTCAGGATTAAATAATCTTCCTGTCATTTAGAGACGGCGTAAACAATGCTTCACTTACTTAAGCATATATTTGCCAATGTCTCTACTAAGCATGTAGTCACTTTGTCAAGGTAATTAGATGATGAGTTGGTACTGCTATTGCTCCATGTGTTTCTCTGACATCCGTTTTTATTTCAGAAATATAATCATGAATCATGAGTTGCCATTAAACATGACCAGTTGCTGGTGTAAAGTATGTGCTGTGTAAAACAATAGTGTGTGTGGTTGATGATACTTATTTTTTTTAAATTTTTTTTGTCATCCAAGGTTCCCCTAGAGATGAGACTTGGCCCTAAGCTATGGCTTAATCTGTGAAGATTTTATATTATTCTTTGAAGTTGTAATGTTTGAGTGCTTCAGTGTTCATGGTAAGCATAGTGCTAGTCCTGTTTTTAAACCTAATACACAGGAGTAAACTTTCTACACATCATCTACCTTTAATTAAGGGTCAGGTGTACCAGACTTCCTGTTTCTGTAAAGCCTGGAAGTTCTCTTGAGCTAAAGTTTTCATTTTTCTCACTTTAATACTTAAGACCTGTTGATAAGTGCAAACTTCCTCCTGTAATAGTTTCCAAAAATGCAGTTTTGTATTAAGTTGAGTCTTTGCAAACCAGGACTAAAATTTTGTTGACCCAAACCTGTATCCGTTTTGAGGATTATGTTTACCTAGCAGCATGTTGGGGTTTAATTCTTTGAATGTTTCTCAGAGACATGATATAAAAGCAGCTGTTGCCTGGGATTTTCTGTTACTTTCTGTTTATGCATGTAGGACATGTACGTAACACAGTTCTTTATATATATGCAAATATTTTCTACCTCTCACTTGTTCTCTCTTTTTCAAAATCTGCATACCTTGATATGCATCCACAGGCATCCTTCCCTTCTTCCCTACCTTTTTTTTTTTTTCATTTGCCCCAAGATCCTGTATATTGGGTTTTATAAATGTAAACCATGCTGTAGCGATTTTGTACTTTTCTAAAGGCAAACTGCATGACCTGTAATTTAGAAATACAGTAATGAATTGTAAGTTAAGTATGACAAAACTGATGAGAAATACTGAAATAAGGAAACTGGGTTTTGGCATTTGCTTAAATAATTTCCATAAATCGTTTTCATCCTTCTTGCTGCTACCTCATTATTTTATTTGTTACACTGAATATTCTGTTTAACTTGCTTTCTGAGATTTCCATGTTTTTATCTATTTGCTTAAAAGCCATAGTTCTAAGGAGATCTTCTGCCTTGTTTAATTGAAAGGTCAGAGAGGCAGGTTCAGGGGCAAGGCTAGGGAGGAAGTTGGTCACCATCTATTTAAACTTACTTGGCTTGGGCAAATTCAATACTTTAATCTCATGTGAGCTGTAAAGAGAAAAAAAACTGTGCCGCAGCATGCTGATATCAAACTAGTAAAATATATATTAAAAAATAATTCAAGGAAAGAAAAAAACCCCAAACTAATCCTGTAGTTCCCATTAACGGCTCGCTCTTAAAGGTGGTTTATTGTTGGTTTTATGCTACTTTTCCTGATGCTGTCTGTGATGGTTGTAGATACGCATAGAAGGCAGCCTGTAGCATGGATCAAAGTGAGGTGAATGAGCTGAATTGGAAATTTACCATGCTTGAGCTAGTCTGGCAGTGGAAATGACACAAGCGGCTTAAATTTATTTAGAACCATGCACAGGGAGAGGCATTCATGTGTGTGCACGTGTGCTGGTCCTGTCTCCCCTGGCCTCTGCCTGATCCTTCTTCCCGTTCTCCTGGGCCTCGAGTGATGTACTGGGATGTGTACGGGTTATCAGCTGCGAGGGCATCTGGCGTTTTGGGAGTTGGCTGGGTCTCTGCAGCCGTCAGGAGCGCAAGTGCCAGTGGTATATTTTTATACTGAACTTCCTCTCTCAAGTGGCTGAACTGAATCAAGCAGCAGCACTGACAGCAGTGGGGGAGAGGCTGAGTGAGGTGCCGTCCTGCCTCTGCAGACCTCTAGCTCATAGGACTCTGTGCTTGCCTGCCTACCTTTCTGCTGCTTCCTTGTTCATCGACTGTCAGGTGGTGATAGAATAGCTAGTCCCTTTGATTTTTCTTTGTTCCAGCCCTTAGCATAGTAAATTTTCAGCATGGTCAGTTGGTGGGTGTCGTAATGATACGTCTTGTGCAAAGACCCGGGGAAGGGAGTTCTGAGAATGGTTGCGCTGAGATAGATAACGAGGGTCGCATTGTGCTTGTTTGGGAAAATAAACCGAAACAACACAAAGCAAACTCCTTCAGAGTCTGGGAAACTTATGAATGAAGTTGAGAATTTTGTTTGAGTCAAGGTTGCATGGCAGTTTTACTTACACAAGTTACTGGATTTAGGACTAAGAAGTAAAGCTTCAGGTATTTCTTACCCACTTCCAACAGTTTTCCTCTCAAATACAAGCGTTTGATTATGAAGTAAAATTTAATTGTATTCTTGAAATCATGTTAGGACTCTTTCCAGGTGTCTTTGAAGAAGTTTGCCTCTTTTATTTATGTATTGGATTAGATAGCTGTGAACTGAATGCATCTTAAAACAAGAGTTCCTAAAACTTCCAGTTGGTCCTGCAAAAGCCAGGATATTTTCATGCCTTACCCTTGTATTTTGCAGAGATCTGTACCTGCATTGCTGTCAGCTGAAGCGCAGGGTACATCGCACTAGTGTGGTCATGGAGTTCTGGCAACTGGAGTCATTCCCAGCATCGGTTTTAGAAGTGAGGTTTCGTTTCCTAGTGCCAATATTGACATAGTCCTGAGACTGTGTGTATTTAGCGTTCATTCTGAAGAGGGTATGAACTTTGAAGTGCATCCAGAAAATTGTTTTGGTGTGGGTGGGATTTCTATTGTACATGGGCATGGGGGTTCTCTCTAGGATTAGGTTTCCTCATTCTCCCAAAGCTGCTTTAAGATGAATGCTTTTTGTACTGCTGAGAATTGGATTTGACATAAAAGCCTGTTTCAGTGCATTGTGTGGCAACTGGCTGGGCCACCCTACGGTGGACGAGAAGTCCTTCTCAACCAGGGTGACCAGACATCTACCGTCTTCTTTACTCTTCCTGGCCTTTAGAACAGGAAACCTATGAGTAAAGAGTGCTGAAATACTTAAATCACAGTTCCTAGTACTAATACCTTGCTTTAGGGTGGTACTGGTCTTAATTTCCCTAGTTTATTGACAATCCTTTGAAGTCAGTCAGAATCTCAGTCTGCCTCCTTTCCAGCATAGTATTTCCAGATAATTTGCAACTAAACAATCTACTTATCGGTTGTGCCAATGCATCATGCTAGACAAGATGACACATTTGCTTTTTTGGATGTGCGATGAGGATAAAGAATCTGTGTGTTTTTTAATAAAGCTTAGTTCCCTGACTGAGGCTGTGGCAGAAACTCTGCGTAAGGTGGTGCTGGAGACCTCAAAGTAATGCCTCTTGCTGGCCAGGCTGGCAGCATGGAGTACTCCTCAAGCAGTTGAAAGTTGTACACTGAGTTTCTAAAGAGATTAACTGTTTGTA
Organism: Apaloderma vittatum; assembly: GCF_000703405.1. Lineage (NCBI taxonomy): Eukaryota > Metazoa > Chordata > Aves > Trogoniformes > Trogonidae > Apaloderma > Apaloderma vittatum. Next base: position 22,307 of record NW_009712361.1, read on the forward strand.
GGAGGGCTTTTACAACCTGAGATGGGCTGTAGCAGATCCAGTGTGGGAGTCCTGATAGAAATTCAGAAAACGTATCAACTAGTTACCAAATGATTTCTGTATTCCCTCTCAAATGTAAAGGAGCAGCAAGACAGATTTCAAATACAGTCCTTGATGTTTATTTATTATAGTGGCCATTACATCTGTGTGACTGACAGGTTATCTCAATTTATCTTGTGCTATATTCCTGCATCAAGCACTTTTGTTAAGGTTGGTAGAGGTTTGTAACACCTCTTTGTGATTAGAATATAGAGCAAGTTCCATAGATGCGATTGCACAAACCTGTTATGTGTTAATCGGTTTAAAAAAAAAATGCAAAAAACAAACAACCACCATAGATTCAGTGTGTGTGATTTTGTGTATACAGCAGTTCTGCAGTCATCTGTGGTGTTACTCTGTTGATGATCCACAGTGCAGGAATGGGTAATAAATGTTAAATAGTGTGTTTTACACTATGTTGTTATTATATTTTTTTTTTCACAACAACTGAATCCTACTGGCAGTTTTTTATAAATATGTTAACAATACATCCATTATTATGGAAGAAACAAATTACATTTTTACTAAGATGAAGATTCAAAGTATGGTGATTTGGTTTTTTGTTTTGGGTTTGGTTTTTTTTTTTCTTTTGGTGCCTAGATGTATACATATGCAGATCAGGCAAAGTAAGGAAATCCAGCTGGAAGCTTGAAAGAGTTACCTTGATGCCACCTTTTCTTGTGCTGGTATAAGCACCGAGACTGGAACTGGAGGTTTCAGGGGGTTTGTTAAGAAAGCGTGAAAATTAGCAGTCCCATATTATTGTATTTTGTTTCCTGACAAAATTTTTAAAATTTTTTTAAGGCAATTTTATGCTAAAAAATGTTTAAATAGCTAGGTGTCTGTGGCCTTTGCTTCCACCTCCATGAAAACTGTTCAGCTGCCCACTCTGAAAAGGCCTATAACTGCACAATTACATAGCAGTGAGGAATGAAGGAACATAACCACGGTGTTCAGCAGATACAGTCTACAAATGCAGGTTAATGGTTAACTACCTTTAAGTCTGGAAAGGATCCTATAGTAATTACAGTTAATTATGAGATGATACAAATGTATTGCCATGTGATGTACTCGGAACACACTGTAACTTCAAAATGTGCTGTTAGGAAAAGGGTTTGAGTATTACTGCATCATCTTAAGACAGGAATACTGTTCTTCACTATAAAATCACCGAAGAGCCTTCATGCTTAAGTGTGGTGTTAACATGCAGGCTCTCCTGCTTCAGTGAAACTTCCATATATATACCTCTAAAGAAGAATTAATCTGTTCCCAGTTTAACTGCGGTCATAACTTGTCCAGCTGTGTAGTTTGCTGCCTCTGCTTGGCCCTGGAGCAGCACATTGAGCAAAAGTAGCTTGTTTCTTCTGTTGCCTTTTTTTTGGAGGTACTTGGGAGCTCGTCACTCTTAGAATTGCCTTTAGGCACCTCCTAGCCTGCTATGTTTTGGCTTTTGTATATCTCTTGGCTATGCACCAAGTTGTGATATTTAAGAGTGCATTGTGCTCCCATATGGTGCTCCTCCTCTTCTGGGGCAGCCTATGTGAAATCAGGATTTTTATAGCCATTTTTCCCTGCCTTTCTGACCTCAAATAAGAAGCTGTGGCAGAAAAAAAAAAAAGAATTGGCACTCCTGATTATTTTTTATTTCAACACAAAATGAATCTGGTCTTCGTCCCATGGTCTTTATCTTTTTTTCATACTACTACTACTGATTTTTATTACTGTTGTTTTACACCTTCTGCTGGAAGTTGGATTCTGAAAAAAGAATTAAATTTGGCTTCTATGACAAGGATTTCTGTGTGCAGCCCATGACACCAAGTTTCACAAGGTCAGCAGGAGTGCTGCAATGAGTGAGGTCACAAAGGCCACAGCTCTTGACTCGATCTTGAGCGTGCGTTGAGACAGTGTGTCTCCAGCAAAGCTTCCTTCTACTGACCTCAGGGATTACTTCTGTGTAAATGGAGCCCAAATGTAAGTGCTTGAAAGATAATGACTGTGGAAGGGGAAGGCAGTGTGTAAATGCACTTCTGTGAAGAAGGGTGGGGTTTGTTTTCCTGCCCCAAGGGTGTTGATTGGACACCCAGGTGGTCTGCCAGGCCTCCAACTACTGCTCCAGAAGGGAGAGCATCTTCTGGTGCTCCAGTGTCCTATCTGTGAGCCCCTGTTGACAGTCTCTTAACGCTTTTCATGTGCTTGCAGGCACTGAAGGCCTGTTTTTAGGCAGAGGCATCCCATCCTAAGCAGCTTGAGAGCAGCCCTGTGGAGAAGGACTTGGGGGTGTTGGTGGATGAAGAACTGAACATGAGCTGGCAATGTGTGCTAGCAGCCCAGAAAACCAGTTACATCCTGGACTGCATCAAAAGAAGGGTAGCCAGCAGGTTGAGGGAGGTGATTCTGCCCCTCTGCTCTGGTGAGACCTTGCCTGGAGCATCACGTGCACCTCTGAGGCCCCAAGAGTAAGAAGGACATGGACCTGTTGGAGCAGGTCCAGAGGAGGACCATGAAGATGATCAGGGAGCTGGAGCACCGCTCCAACAAGGACAGGCTGAGAGAGTTGGGGCTGTTCAACCTGGAGAAGAGAAGGCTCTAGGGAGACCTTAGAGCAGTCTTCCAGTGCCTGAGGGGGCCTACAAGAAAGCTGAGGAGGAGCTGTTTACAAGGGCATTGTAGGGATAGGATGAGGGGCAATGGTTTTAATCTGAAAGAGTAGATTTAGATTGGATATGAGGAGGACATTCTTCGCTGTGAGGGTGGTGAGGCACTGGAACAGGTTACCCAGAGCAGTTGTGGCAGCCCCCTCCCTGCAAGTGGGCCAGGCTGGATGGGGTTTTGAGCACCCTGGTCCAGTGGGAGGTGTCCCTGCCCATGGCAGGGGGGTTGGAGCTAGATGATCTTCCAGCCCAAACCGTTCTATGATGTCTCTATGTCAGAGTAATAAAATCTTTACTGAACAGGTGAAATTGACATGAAGGTACTGCCTCACAGACTTTGAAAAGTAGTTTTTCTGAAACTCTTGATGAAATTGCAGTAACTACTGAAACTGTTGTCAGGGTCATGGCCAGCTGCTGCATCGATCTCCCAAGGCAGTCATGATTATTCTGTGTGGCTTTCTTTAATATACTGGGACTGCTAAGGAAGAGGTGCAGGACTGATGGACGACAGTGGTTGAGTTGCTCTGTATGTGCTGTTGATGAAGGGGAGAAAAAACATTGTCCTTCAGCCCCTTTGGGTTGAATCAGTTCTCAGTCATCCTTCCAGTTAATAATGTTGTTTAAGAAGCAGCTCTGTGGCATCTATAAACATTTTATGAAGAGGAGAGAAAGTACTTATGGAGATGCTTTCTGTAGTTACATATTAAAATAAATGTTTGTATCTCTGAGTGATTGCATAAAGTAATTAAGGACCCGAGACAGGAGCATTTCTTAAAAACTTTTTAAGTTTGAATTGTTTTTCAAGTTATTTCTAACTGACCACGCACTGTTATGGTGAAGCTAATTCTGGATAATAATCGTGATTAAATTTTTGTTGCATCATAAAAAGCTGCTCCTGCAGTGAATTTAAAGGCGCTTTCTGTTGTACAGTACAGAAACAAATGTGATTTGGTATTTGAGAATAATAATCCCTAGCTGACACGTAATGCTCCTTGTTAATGCACTGCTGGGATAACTGGTGTTATCCCTTGTTTTCCAGAAAGCTGGAATAGGGTGGATGTCCTGGGATGCCAACTAGATACATACTGGAGTAGGGCGCTCTCAACACCTCTAGCACCATGTCCAGTCTCGGGTTTTACAGCTGAACACAATTGTGACCTACAACACTAAACAACACAAACTTCCCTAATTAAGATCCAGAATTTGGGAAAGACTGTGGAGCATTGCCAGTTGAGAGAGTATGCTTCCTTGAGGATTCCTGTATAGGAAGGCCTTCATACAGCTGGCTCCTCAAAGGAGTGGGTGCCATCCCTGATCAGCATCCAAACAGGTCCTCTCTCATGGACCTAAGTAGGGAAAAACTTTTGGGAAAGCCATGAAACCCTCTATTGGCATATGGGATACCTGGCCTCTTGCCAGCAAAGATCCACTTGATCCACAGTAAGATAATTTTCCCATCCCAGCACCCTCCCTTTTTATTGCACCCAAATTTTTGTGAGGGCTGTTGTAGAAGTTGAACTGTTATCTCTTCTGAGTAACTTCCACGAAGGAAAGGAAGAACTAAAAATAACTGAAGGCATACTTGGATGAAAATTATGAAAGATCGCACAGTGTGGCAGATCTATACATTTATAGCAGGTTTTTGTAATCTGTGTAAAACTTGGTACAGTGGTATAGTTTTAATGTTGTATTCTTGAGATGAAATGGCAAAAGCAACTAAGATTATTTTTTACCTTTAAAAAACCCATCTTTGTTGTAAAACTCTTGTAAATCTGTTTTTAAATACATCTTTGTGAACTTATGATCATTCTTAGAATACCTTCATTTCCTTAATTTAAATGCAGTGCCTCCCATTTTCAGACAAAATGGGATTTGAGAGGGACTGTAAAGAAGGTAGCTTCACTGTGAGAGTCTCTACTTACCTTCAAATTAGTTTGGATCAGAAGTCTTATTTGGATGTTGGGTTTTGGTAAGACCATTGGCTTCTGTCAGAGCTGATACACTGAAAATGTGTATGGATGCAAACACACCAGATATGTCTGGAAAAGGTCCATTTTCTTTCCCTGCCATTTACCTTGCTTGTAGCCTTTTTGTACATGGGTTAATCCTGCAGGTCTCATGCTTATAGTTACTGCCCTTCAGAGAAAGCCTGATGTAGGGTATGCACAGTCTTCCAAATAAACACGACAATGGGGGTAAATAAGAGCTTGGGAAACACAGGTCGTGCCTAAACTAACTGGGAAAAATACTTTTCCTGCGATTGATTTGGTACATGTTTCCGTGCTTTTCTAGATTTCCGGAGTGCCCAGTGTCTTAAGTTTTTGACATTTTTCTCCCATATTTTTTTCTACCTTAGGGCTTCTGTGGGAAGTCTGTCCGATAAAACTTGACAGTAACTGTTGGGGCAACACTTACTTTTGTACGCCAGGAAATAAGAGATTGCAAAGCGGGTGGCTGATGCTGGAAGAGCATATTGGAGGAAAAATAATTATTTTAAGGCTGAATTGCAGTCGTGTTCATATAGATATTTTTAATATCTGGGCCTGATCACAATGTGTGAAAATAGAAATAGCCGCTTGATGATTCTTTTAAACTGACAGCTGCAATGTAGGAAAAGGTATTTTATTATTGAAGAGTATTTTGCTACGCTATACGTTTTGAGGTGCTTTGTTGTTTTTTGTTTTTTTTTTGTTTGGTGGTTTTGGTGTTTTGGACTTGTTTGTTTTAAGATTTTCAGTGAGAGCATTTAAGAAAATTATTTTGATACTTTCTGTTTTTCCCCTCATGTCTCGTCATTCAGTATTTAATAGTGTTTTGTAGGATTAAGAAGAACTAACAGTCATATTCTTTCTTTTCACTGTACTGTTTTCCAGTCTTATGTGAAAGCTCTAATTTTTAATACTAAAGTCTGTCGGTTGATTAAAATGCAAAACAGTGGGCAAGATTTCATCATTAATTTTATTTCTTTTTCTTTTTCCTGTTAAGAGGGTGTATTTATGCATTTCCAGTGTTTGTTTGTTTGTTTTTTTCTCGCATTTAAAGAGGATTGAGTAAGGGTAAGGATGCTCTTGAGCTGAGCACAAGCACAAATGAGCCTTGAAAGATAAATCGAGCTCCCAAGCGCTGCCCGTCCAGAGTCACAGTTACTTCAGCTTCTTCGGTGGCCTGCTTAGAGTTGCAGGCATGGGAGTGCTGCGATGATTTTGTGCACCTGTCTGTCCCTCCGTTCCACCAAAACGCTTCAGCGAAGCTGGGAATGTGGCTTGAAGGTGGCTGGTGCGTGGGCTGCCTTGGGAAGCGGGCCAGGGGGAGGTGGAAGAGAGCCTCAGGAATTCCGAGTAAATGCAGCGTTACCGCATGAAAAAGGCTCGCAGGGCTGCCGGCTGGTTGTGGGGCTTCTGTGACAAATCTGCTGAATGCAAAAGCTGGAAGAATGGTAGGAATGCGCATTGTTTGTCCCACTTCCACTCAGCGTGGGGTAGCGGAGTTAATTGGGTTCTTACCTTCTTACCGGGGTTGTTTTTTGTTTTTTGTTTTTTGTTTTTTGTTTTAACTCTGCTTGATAAAGTTAATTTGTTGCCTGATCCTGCCTTGCCTGGCAGCTCTGCTGTCCCGTTGGGCTGCGAGTGGGAGAAAGGGAAAAACGGGTCACGTGCGCAGAAACTGGTCTCGCAGACAAAACCTGGCGGGTGGCTTTGGTGACGCAGAGCTGAGGCTGCGATCTGTTTATCCGCTTGTTGTTCTGTTGGCTCGGCGGTGGCAGTAGGGCTGAGAACTAATAAAACTCTTCTGTCATTAAAGTGGGCGCTGACAGACAGGAAGGTTATCTGCTGAGTCAGAAAATGTCAATTCTACGCCGCTACTTTTAGGAGCGTGCGCTTAGGGGTATTTACTGCTAATACAGTTGCGTGTACACATGCTTTCTCCATTTTGTGCAGTAAATAGCAGTTTGGCCATGCAGTTTTTAGTTTGAGACAATCTGTGTAAAGTGTGTGCAGTTAAATCCAGATGAGATTATGAAATGAGTGTTGATCACAATAATAATGGAGTACCTCTGCTTCTGTGCTGGAGTTGAACTGTGCCTCATTACCACCATTTCCAGAATTAATTAGACATCAGTGTATTTAATTATATTTATTTATTTTTAAAATAATTTTCAGGTTGCTGTTATGCATAGGAGAAATGATAATTTAACAAAAAAAAAAGTGTCTTGTGGAGCAGTAGCAATATAACCTACAAAAAGGAGCAGTATAACAAATTTCACAGAAAGCCTAAATTTCCTTCTTATGTAGTCTCTTGTTTGTTCAGATTGGATGTCTGTGTGTGTATATATAAAACATAAACAACGTGTACGTGGTTAAATAACTTTATATTTTGTATATTGCATACAAGATGGGAGGCTTGAAAACTTCACCCCGAGTGCTGAGATTATAGAAATGAAATCTGAGCCTTTGCCAGTGTTCTTTTCTAAATGCCTTTGTGGTTCCATCAAACTCTGGTCAGGGAGATTGCCTCATGCTCAACACTTCACTATAGCAAGAGGCTTTGTCATCCTTTGATACGTGCTGGTCCTTCCTCAGCAGATGAGGAGGGCTGTTTTAGCTGTCTGGAAAATTCTATTGCAAAGGTGTTTGGGGTGCAGTAGTGAATATGGATTGTAAACTGTGTTACAAGTCCATCCTAAACTTTGAATATTGTAGCTGATACAGTGGGCAGCCGAATCTTCTCGTTTTAGAACAGGGATGATTCCAACCATTGAAAAATGCAGAAAGTCAGGCATACAAGAACAGTGGTTGTTTATCGATGTATCTTTCTTTCTGATGAAGTTAGACAGGGATACTTTTTCAGCTTTCTGGGTTTTGATTCCCATGCATGTGATTTAAGGCTTTAAACATTCCTCAGCAGCTATGAGCTTTGTCATCTTTTCCTCTGAAGGAAAGCAAAACTGTCTGGATTTAAAGAATTGAGACATTTTAATGGAAATAATCATACCGCCTCATTTCCATATCTGTGTGCCTGAGCTGAACATAGAATATGATTTGGAGGTATGAAAGGCTACTTTCCTAAATACCACACAGTGAGCTATAAAGCTCTAATCTAACCACGTGGTTGGAGATGTTTCATCATTTTCGGGGTGTCTCTTCAGCCTTCCAAGTATATTCCATTGCATGAGGAGGGTCTTTAAGAGGATCAGTGTTCAGGAAGTTTCCTCAGTAATCTCCTGCAGGACGCCTGGAGAAATTACTTACTCAATAGTGCTTTAACATTCTTGGCCTTAACCTGTAACCTAGGAATGCCAAATGTTTGCTTTTGCAATACAGTTAAGATTTTGTGAAGAGGTAATTTTTTTTCCGTAATTGATTCAACCTCAAATCAGACATATACTCCATTTGAAACCCCAGTTCCTCTGATCTCCTTTTTTGGTTTTGATTTTGTGTGTTTCCTTTTGGGTTCTATAAAAGAGCAAATCCTACAGGCAGGTTGGTGGTGTTTATTTGTGGGTTTTGTGTGTGTATATGTTTGGGGATTTTTGTTTGGTTGGTTTTTCTGTTTGTTTTATTCTTGTGTAATTCACAATCCCGGTCTTACCTAGAGCTTTTTGCATGTCTTCAGTGTTCCACGCAGCCCAAGACTTTCCTGTAAGATTCAGGTTGTTTGTTTGTTTGCTGCCTTGTAGCAAACCATATGGCTTCCATGGTGCCAAAGAAACCCAAATTGAATGGCTTAATTTTGTTCTTGATGAAAACAAGTTTAATAAACTCGACTGGTTAACTTATCTTTATGGTGTGAATCCACCCTTCTTTCGTGCTTTTTGATCTATCCCACCTTACCATACAAGCAGGAAACATGAGGATTCAAATGTTTCCCCTCAAAAGGGGAGGGGGGAAAAAAAAAGATACTACTTTACTATCACTCAGTCTTCATATTTTAGTCACTAGAGGGCAGACCTGTACTTCTCTGAGTAGATTGGTAACTGCAAACTAATAATTAATTAGATCCAAAGAAGAAGAAATAGTTGCCTAATGAAAATAAACATTTCTGATGCATTTTTTTAATAAAGCAAATACAAAAATTAACATTTTCATTTTAGTTAAAGGTACTTCATTAAGGATTTCCTTGTCACTGTGTTTTCTGAATTGCTTCAGTGCTCTGAAATTGGCTTGCTCTGATTTAATTGAAATAAGATTGAGCAAGCTTGAATCCCTTCCACCTGCCACTTTGTGTGTACATTACCTCATAGAAACTGTATATATATATATATATGTGTTCTGTGCTCAAAGTCTACTAAGTCCACTAAAATTTCCGTTCAAAGAACTAACAAAAGAATATTGCAGATAAAAATTTGAGGCCCAAATCACCATTATTGCACTACATCGTCTGTCGGCTGACAGCCGGCTGAACATGAGCCAGCAGTGTGCCCAGGTGGTCGAGAAGGCCAATGGCAACCTGGCCTGGATCCGGAACGGTGCTGTCAGCAGGAGCGGGGAGGTGATTGTCCCCCTGTACTTGACACTGGTTTGGCTGCACCTCAAATCCTGTGTTCAGTTTTGGACCCCTCCCCAAAAGAAGGACACTGAGGTGTTGGAGCGTCTCCAAAGAAGGGCAACACAGCTGGTGAAGGATCCAGAGGAGCACGAGTCTTATGAGGAGCACCTGAGGGAACTGGGGTTGCTTACCTTGGAGAAAATGAGGCTGAGACGAGACCTCATCACTCTCCACAGCTACCTGAGAGGAGGTTGTAGTGAGCTGGGAGGTCAGGCTCATCACCCGAGTAACAAGTGACAGGACAACAGAAAATGGCCTCAAGTTGCACCAGGGGAGATTTATGTTGGATATTAAGAAGAACTTCACCGAAAGGATCATTAAGCACTGAAACAGACTGCCCAGGAAAGTGGTGGAGTCACCATTCCTGGAGGTATTTCAAAGACACGTAGATGTGATGCTCAGGGAAATAGTTTACTGGTGGACCTGGCATTGCTAGGTTACTGGTTGGACTCAGTGATCTTAAAAAGGTCTTCTTCAGTCTAAACTTTTCTATGATGTCTGTAATTCTTTTCCCAGTATGAAGTTTGAAGATTGTTCTACTGTGCAGGTAGGAAGCATTTTGCACCGATATAAGAGATGGCATACAGCAACTGAGAATAAAGCCAAACTTTGTCTTTTTAAGATATAGCTTAGGGAATACCTTACAATTTATGGCTTTAGTAATTTTCTTCTAAATGACATGAAGATTGATAAAAAGCAGACCTCTCCCAATCCTAGAATTTCATGCACACTTACTTGTTTTGGATGTGCTTTCCCTTTTTATATTCCCCAGTAGCAAATATGTTAATAAAATACAGTAACAGAATTGATTTGCTCAACGCTGTCTTGTGGGTTGTAAACATGACTCTGTTTTATTGCTTGTTATCTCAGATTTCAGAAGCAGTGAGAGAACATCTGGGATGTGCTTGTGTTGTAGTAAAAGGTTCATTTAGCAGTGGTGCTGGAAGTTTGATTAGTTGATAGAGACATGAAGTGTGCCAATACCTGGCATCAGAATGCTGGGGGAAAGGGGGAGTTATCAGCTATTTGTGATAAAATTCCTTTTCATACACAAGAATTTATAAAAATAGTCTGCAAAGAGATGTTGCTATTAACAGCTCTTCCTTTCATAGGTTTCATCCTCTCTAATTACTGTTTTAAAGATTAAGCTCTTAAAATCACGTTCATTTAAATTTTTGGCTTCAAAATTCCTGACTTCAATTGCAGTTACACCTCAATGATGGCATTTAAAAAAAAAAATCTTGGAAGTGCAAATCCCTGAAGCTACAAAGTTAGACACCAAACTGCAACATTCATAATGACTTTTATTTGAAATCATACAATTGTTGGCTCAGTCTCATTTACCTGGAAACTCCTCGGGTCTTATGACATTCTCTCCATAAGATTATGTCTTCCACTTTCTGTATTGATAGTGTAAATATCTTGATAGATGTGAGCAACAACACTAAAAGGTCATTTTCTTACCTTTTTTTCCCCCTGAGCTTACTCTCTATTGGACATATTTGTTTTCAGCTGCTCTAGTGTGAAGACTGGAAAACATCCCCCTGTGCAGGCCCTGAGAAAAGAGCAGTGACCTTGCTTATGCACAAACACACATCTTAGTTTGGCAAAGACCTGTTGCAGTGTTCAGCAGAGCCGAGGTGAAGGACACACACGTCGTTCACACATAAGGTTTAAAATGCAAGTGGGATTTCTTCCTTTCAGTCCAAAGAATTCTTTCAAAGTCCTGTTTTCTGCCTTTGTTTCTTAGCTGAAAAATTCCTGCAGGTTGGGTGAAGGGACACTAAATTTTGTGGCTCATAGATATGGGCTAAAACGTGAGATGAGTAACAGTTAAGAAGAATATATGCAAATGGAGGATGTTTTCCCACCTCCTCTCACTTATAAGCATGTTACCGGTTGCCTGTAACAATAGAAAACACAGCATGCGCAGATGAAAAATTGTGATACTTGAAGGTGATACTGGGCTGCAGCATTGTGCTTGGCTGGTAAGAGCTGCTGCAGCAGCCTTGAAAAGGTGTTTGCTGAAGAGGCTGACTGTTGAGAAGAGGTATCATGAAGAAACCTCATTTGAGTAAACACTTGAGAAGTCACAAAAGCTTTTGAAGACTAATTGACACTTGTATTTCAGCTTGTCTATTCTGGATCTCCTTGTCTCCCTTTCTACTTCCACACCCTTGCCTGCCTTTTTTTTTGCACTGATTAGTGGTTCCCTGGACTGCTCAGCGCTTGCTTTTCACATGGTTGCGTTCACTGCCCTCTCTAGCTACAAGAAGCTGGATATATGCTTCTGTCCTCCTTACTGAAGAGTTGGCTTTAATGTTTTGCTTTTTTCTTTTTCTAGTTTTCCTGGATATTTCAAAGGAGTGGTAAACTTGGGTGATTCAGGGCTGAAAATAAAAGAATGGTTTCTTTTCTTAACCATTTAATGCACTTTTAAGAAGCGGTGATCAGGGAAACATGCAATGTTATTTCATTTAGGTATTATGGTATCATCAAATGATGAACCTTCATTTGCTCTAAATGTAAATGTTTTTTGGTGCAAAGTGCACAAGACCTGTCTTCCCATACTTGAGATGTCTGCACACAGGCATCTTCCTCATCTCAGTAACTTCATTGCCACTGCAGGAACTTATTTCATGGTTACTGTGTTCCCACACGGGTAACTGGGAGCTCTTGCTGTTCTTTCTGGGAAGTTGTTCCATAGCAATTAGCAGTATGTTTAGCAATTCTGTGGCTCTGCTGTGTCGGATTCACAGGCAAACACGTGCGCTGGCAACCACCTCCTTCCTCTGCTGAACAGTCCTGCCTCGTGGGGAGCAGGTCGTGTATGCTGGCTTGGGAAAGATTCACAAGGCAAAGAGGCTGGTCCCCAGGAGTTCAGAGTGGTCTGAGAGAGCTCAGGAGCACACATAAGGAAATGGAACTGTGTTTTCGACTACCTTTTCACAGCCAGGTTTGCAAACTTGGTCGAGCTATATTAACATTCAACTGAAAGTCAGTTCTTCTCGTATGGATAATGGTAGGAATCATTATGCCTTATGCCCAGCTTTGTCTTAATTGGAAATTTCTGTTTCTTTACTTGGGGACGTAAGCTGAATTAACCTATGAAGGTTATGTTTTTTCTTTTGAAGTTGATTATATAGTGGATATCATCAGACCAGCCCTTTTATTCTTCACCCTGCTCTGCCTCAAAGGGAAAGCTGTGGGGAAAGGATGAGGAAAATTTCTTTTGAAACTAAGGATAAACACATTCTCTTCTCAATCCTATCTCCTTCTCTCTCTGCCTCCTTAAGCAGGTAGCAACAACCTGTCCTAATTCTGGTGGATGCATGGGCATGTCAGTAGGTGTTGAGATGAGATGTCTCTAAGTTGTTTTATTTCCCTTTCCCCTACCCCAGACTCTTAGTATTAAAGTCTCTTAGGAGTTACCAGGCAAGACTTAGGTTCTGTTGGGAGGTGGTGGTGAAGAGTGCTTGCCATGCTTGTATCACTGTTTGATTTTCAGACAGAGTCCATGTAGATAGACCCATGATAGGTTGGGAAGGATTGTATATTCTGGTGTGTGTAATTCTGAGCTATACCCAGGATCATAACATGTGATGTGATTAGTTGGGATAGTTCTCAGATCTCATCTTTGTGAGCCTTTTCCAACTTCGAGATTGGTTACTGCTTTGTAAAGATTTTCATATCAAATACTCTTTAAGCTGGGAGGTCCTTAGGCCAAGGGTTATGTTGCTCACATGCTTAGAAAAGACCACTTGTGAAACGTAGAAAATTTTGGAATTGTACAGCACTCTCCTGAAAAAAGCTTTTTGCTGGGGGTGATATTTGTTGCATCAGGGGCTCCTACTGAGCTGGTAAATGAAACTGAGCCACTGCTGTGAAGCCAGATATTGTGAGCTGTAGGGATACACCTGCAGGTTTGCTTGCTGTTCCCACTTGCTTGATGGCATTTCTCAAACTTGATCCCTTCAAAAGGTGAGGGTGTTTGAAGCATTAGCAGGTGCTAAGCAAACGGGTAGATGGCATCCTGACAAGGGCTGGGATCAGCCATTCCGATTTCAGTTACTTGTATCTTTGTGCTGCTTCTGCTTCCTGCAGAGACAGTTGCTGCCTGGCTTCTGGGGGGCTCCTGAGTCCATGTTCCCAGGCTTGGGTGGGCACCTCTGGCCTGCAGTGCTTCGACTGTAATGTCTTTACTAGGATTCTCTTTGGTAGAGATCAGGTGAATACTTAAAGATCTTCAAATATTTATTCTCTCTAGTCAGAATTGGTCTTAGCAGCTGTTCATCCAGGAGTCCTGATGGGAAGAAGGTGGGTAATTTTTACTCTTGTCAAGCCAGAGGTGATGGTTTTTAGAGCTTGGAGGAGTTCATTGATAACATGAGGCAGATCCTCCAGGTACTGTGAATTGATGTCAGCTGAAGAAAGTAGCTTTGCAGAGGTTGTGACCTGTAACTTAAAATCATAGAATCATTAAGGTTGAAAAAGACCTCTAAGATCATCTGTGATCATCTAGTCCAACTGTTAACCCAACACTACCATGGCCACGAAACTACTTAAAATAAGATTCAAGAGCGTGGTAGTTCATTGTGACATCTAATACTTTCTTACTGTTCAGGAAGATGTTTGCTTCCCCATTTTCCTCTAACTCAGTCGGATATTTATATCTTTAATATCAGATTAAGCCTCAGCAAATCCAGTGTTGTACTGTTTCCTTCATGCAGAAATTGAGCGAGTGCAGGGAACACGCTGAGTTCCAGACAATCCTTGTTTGCTTTTGACTCTGGGCAGCAGCTCTATTGGGTTAGAGTGAGTTGGATAACCAGTGCCTGGCCACCATCTGATTCTGTGTCTCAGACTTTCAACGCTGTGGTCAGTTGTGAAAAAAAAATGGGTTTGTTAGGTCACCAACCTTCAAACTTGTATCTGGAATTTTGTAGTAGGATAGCTTTTCTTTATTGTAGTGGTGGCCACCCGACTGCGGTCACTTGCAGCTGTTGCTGTGTCCCCTTTGTATCCTCAGAGATGCGTTAGGAGCTGGCTGTGCCGCATTGGGTACGTGGCCAGGTGTGTGGTGGGACACACCATGTATGTTACTTCCACACGTGGAGGCTTCTGTGTGGTCATAGTAGTCTCTCAAATGTGGAGCCTGGTGGGTGTTGCAGTGTGAAAACCAGTCTGGTGTTCTGGTGAGATGGAGCTTGCAGCAGTCCACTGCTTGAGGATATATTTCAGTAGAAGGTTTCGATAGGTGAGTATTTGCATCTTCTGCTCGGAATACTCTTGTCCTAGTGGTGAGGTAAAGTAGGTGGATTCCACAAATCTCCTTTCACTGAATTTTCTCAATTCAAATCTATCATTTGACTTTCATAAGCCAAAAATGTACTTGACCTGGCTTTTGCTGTAGGCTAAAGTGCGCATGTATGCTCAACTACACAGCTCAGCTACTCAAATTGCAGTAACTTAGTCCTTTTTCAAAGCTCATAAATCTGGTTAACCTAAATCAGTCACATAGGTCATGAATGTAAATTCCAGCATTTGTTACAACTTTACTCCCCTGGCATCTTCTGAGCTTTGTGATGTTGAGGAACCAGCTTAAGCTGTCTGACAATAAACTATTCTTAGTCTGAAATAAGAATTAGAAGTATCTGAGTTGGTCTTAATTTACTGCTATGATTTCCCCTGTAAATAAGGTTTTATTCTTGTACAAGTAATGTAACTTACATAGCCTAAACAAGTAGGAAATTTTAGAAGACAGTTTGCTGATTTGAATTTCCCTAATGGCCTGTGAAAAGTTATGTGACACAGGTAATCTGGAGAAAGCAAAATGTCGAATACCAAACACTCACTGAGTGATGTAACTGGCTTCTAATTTGATGTAAAGCTTGCATACAGTGAGTCTTGTCACTGAACTCTAGCAGGCTGCAGCGTAAATGGTCTTTGGAGATTCATCTTGCTAGGCATTAATGTCACAAAGCAATTCGTAATTCAGTAGAGTCTCTCCCTCTCTCCAAGAGTGAAAATCCCTCTTCCCATTTCTTCTAAATATGTATGTACACTAAAATAAACAAGTTTGATAAGAGCCACAAAACGCAAAAGTTTTGTATGTTAAACTCCATCTCAGTTATTTCAGTTTAGACATTATTTCACTATATGCGTTATACCACAGAATAAAAAGTGTGATTTGTGGCGTATTACATATTGTTTACTTTCTCCAGTGAGACCATTTTAAAACACTCTGCATTCCCATATGCTTTTATTCTACAAAGCAATAAATAATGCATTAGAACTTTATCAGGTAGGAGTTAAAAATCCAGTAAAGTCAGTTTTTCTTTACTAAATACCTCTTCAAGGCAATAACAATACATGCAGCATCCTGAGTTATACTGTAGAGTCTACAAAATATGAAATTACAAACCTGAGCGTATTTATGTTATTTATCCTCTCTTATCTATTTTATTTGTCTCTGGCTTTGCTGCCGGCTCTATAGGGGAGAGAGATGCTCTGGAATAACGTCACAGAGCAGTTCGAGAGAGGTCTTCAAGCATCATAGAGGCTGTCAGTTTGTTTTCACGCTTCCTGGATCTTTCTCCTTCAGTAAGATTTGATTTCCGTAGGCTGGTATAGGTATTGTAGGTTGTTACCTGAACTGTAAAAGCTGTTTTTCCATGTGACAGGGAACCCACAATCTCAGATTTTCTGAGGATGAGTAAGAAAACCTGTTGAGCCTAAGGATGTTAGTAGCTCAGTAATGATTGATCAGTATTCCCATATCTCGTGCGTGATGATTTAAATTAGAGTCTAAGCTTAGTGTAAACTTCCGTATTTTTATGGAGTTTCTCTGATAACACAACAGAGACTTTAGAGCTTCTGTAGCAAAACAAGACGGAGGAAGAAAAAAAAAGAAACCTGAGGGATTTGTTTGTTTTTATCCTTTATCTCTTCTCCAGGGAGATGTCTGCAGGTTTAGGGTTTTTTTGTATGTGGTGATTGTTGCAGACTCAGCTTGTCCATGATTATATGTATTAGGTTACTGTTCTAATAAATGTCAAGGAAGAAAATTAGTTACTTAAATGCATAATCTTTTTAATAAGAAAACATGTTTCCTCAGGCATTACTCTGCTTTCTAAAGGTGTTTTTGAATATGAATGGAGTAAATTCAAGTCTACAGTTCTGTGTAAGACACAGACCTAACGGCATCTTGAGACTTCAAGACCCATCCTCTGGAGTTTTGCCTGGAGTTATCCTTAATGCTAGCAGATACTTAGTATGCTCAGTGTGCTGTTACTTGCATAACAATAA
This sequence comes from Apaloderma vittatum, assembly GCF_000703405.1. NCBI lineage: Eukaryota > Metazoa > Chordata > Aves > Trogoniformes > Trogonidae > Apaloderma > Apaloderma vittatum. Next base: position 38,890 of record NW_009712361.1, read on the forward strand.
TTGATGGCAATTTTTATTACAAAAAAGATAATCTCCAAGGTGTGTCTTAATATATGTGCTGTCCCATCCCCCCTCTCTACACACACTCTTCTATCAGCCTTAGAGAAAACATCTAAATTATAGCAGCTGGAGGATATTAGTCTTTAGGGCCTTTTTATTTGCTTATTAACTATGCAGCCCCTTCTCTCCTAATGATTTTAAGCTGTTTTGGAGTCAGTCCGCCACTGGTGCAGGGAGAAAGGTGTACAGCAGCCCTAACTTCCAACCCTTGGAGAGAGAGAGGGCTGGTGCTGGACTGGGAGCAGGCGTTGTGGAGTGGAAGGGACCATGTACGGCCCCGAGCTTGGCACTTCTCTGAGGCAGCTGGGACTGCCCCCGGTGAAATCTCTGATAGAAGTGTTGAGTTATGTAGATAGGAAGGCAGTCTGCACCATAAAGTAACTGCAGTGCCTCGAGGATAATGCTGTAGCTGGAAATGCTTGTCAGCCCTGCCACACCAGTTGTCATCCTTGGACATCTGAGGGATGCCCACACTCGCCTTCCTGTGGCCCCTTACGTGCAGTGTGAAGGGCCAAAGATGCTTCAGAAAGACTAAAGGTGCAAATTTACCACATTTGAGTAAACCAAAATTACAAATTGGAACTATTCTACAGTCTGTGACTTCATTGTGTCCTTTGCAGTTGCTTTGACATGAGCAGTTCTTCAATTGATGATGAACTGTGCATCAAATCATTATTGAAAAGGCAAACCTTGATGTCCTTACTGTGCCACTCGACAGAGAAAAGCAGGATATTCTCCACTCAAAGAGATCCAGTCTGTAGCCTTAGAGGTAGGGGCTTCTTCAGCAATTGTTCTCTCTACAGGAATGATTTTGTATTGATAGTTTCATTTCAGTAAACTATATTTTGACTTATCTGTGGGCACAGCTGTGGTTTCTCCTTGGCCAGTGGCATGACAGCTAGAGGTAAGACATTGAGTTTATGACCTAACATGGATACACAGTTAGATGTAGATATATCATGTCTAAATGTGTATCTGTATTTCCCTCTAGGAATATCTGTATAGGCTTAACATTGCATTTTATAACGCTCTTAAAAACTTCAGAAGCATTCACAAAAACTCAGTTTTACATGTGTTAATCAACAAAGATTTCCAGTAGTGTTCAAAAGATCTGGGAAAAACAGTATTTCCATCTTGGTTTCTCTGTGGTGATAAAGATAGGAAGATAAAAAACATAATGCATACCTGTAATCTTAACTATCTGATCTTGTTTGAGGTGTGGTTTACTTGTGAAGTGGCTTTTTTACATTGGCTTGAGGTTTATTGTTTTGTTTTGGTTTTTACCTTTGGAGAACTAAAGGAACAGTTTGAACCAACCAGCTGGAGTCAGAGTGTTGCAGTTTTTTTCATGAAGCCACTTCTTCTTTGACTGTCAGTTAACAAATGTGCATTTTAAATAGATGACAATGTAAAGAAAATGAGAACACAAAGTTTAAATTATCTTACTAAGAGGACTTCTTTCAGTTTTTATGGGCTCCTAGTGCTTTCTTGGTGGTTCTCCAGACAACCTTGCCAAAAGCAGATATAATGAAACAGCACAGAATGAGATCCTCTGCTTGTGGCAACATATTTTTTGACTGCAGCTCTTCTAGTTAACAATTTTACTCCATAGTTTTTTGAAGTGTACAAGGCCTTATTAGAAAAGAATAGTTGGCAACAGCAAAACCCCAAATGAAAAGGCAGCTGTTTTCCACACTTTTTATACCCATAATGAGCACAAAGAGCTGAATCCCAGGCCATGGGAAAGAACCTGTGTTTTATGTGTTAGTGCTGTCTTTCCAGACTTCAGAGTTAGTTAGGAGTGCCTGCATGAGATGTTTTCCTACAGTTGTTTCTTTCCTCTTTACTTTTTTCTTTAAATCAGCTTTCTGGCTGGTTACACTGTTGCTGGAAGTTGCTGTTACTGCTATGGGTGGTCTTGAGGCATCCTTTTCAAGAAAATGTTCAGTATGTAGACGTGTTAATCAGTACTTGGGGGAATCTGTGCTGTTTGTGGGTTTCTTCTTCTGCGTTAGGTTTGTGCAGGGGAAGTGTGAATTAAAGATGTTTGAACTTGGAAGGGGCACACTTTTTCCTCTGAGCTGACTTTGCCCTTGTACTGAGTATGTTTACAATGATGAGAACTCATTTGTTCTTCCTAAGCCTTAGCCAGTTGTTTAACTTGTCATAATTTAGCTATGATATAAGACAAACTGAGATATTTAATGCCAATGTCAGAAGGAGTTACCAAAAGCCAGTTTTCACAAATACAGTTCTAGTCTTTATGACTGGGATGAGTCATTTAATCTGGTGCAATGAAAACAGAAAAGCAAGCAAGATGTTGAACCACAGAGGTGTCAGCTCATCTTCCACTTCTTACATGCCAAAGAAAATCTTCCAATTAGGAGGAAATTTTTAAGCTGTCTGCAGTGTGACCTCATAAAGATACTGTGATGTTTCCTAAAGACAGGAATCCAGGACTCTGTTACTGTTGACAGGGAAAAAAAAAAGTCCTTAGGGTCCTCTGCAGAGTTTGCACAATAGCATTAAGAAGGTAGAATTGATCAAATAACTTGACACAGCCACAGTTAAAGTCTGCTTCTTTCCCCTTAACATAATGTCACAGTTTAAATCAACAGAGGAACTCAGGTCATAGATAATGAACATGGCATAGCTGATAAACGTGCTCTCTGCAGGATCACAAGGAACAATGAGCTGCCATTATTGATACCCAGGAGAAACCCATCTATTTCCTCAGGCTTTTGGAAACATCGGATTAACATGGAGATAATGTTTTTGAAAGTGGTGACAGCCTCAGTGAGTTGTGGCTTGTTGACTGGTATTTTAAGAGCTGCTTTTTAAGATCTCAGTTTGTTAAATGGTAAGAAGTGTCCAGTTTTGTGAGTTGTATTGCATTGTGAATGGGCATCAGAAGATAAAGGACTACTCTGTGTTTCAGACAGAAGTTTTTGAGCTACCGGTTAATGAACAGTATGGGTTTGCGTTCACATATGCATGAAATCCACCCATTCTGAGAGGGCCTTGTTAAGATCCCAGCATTGAAAAAGCAAGGATCTGCAGCCAGGTTTGAGAGCAGTATTTTTGTGTACCAAAGTGCCCCTCCACTTAAAATCTTTCAAAAAGAAAAGGAAAATCCTTTCCTTCTTCCTGAGGAAGTTTCAGTGCAAACCTGGACTACTCACGGAAGGAACTGTCTCAAGTTGGTTATAAGCACTTGATTCTTCAATGGACTGACTTCAGTGTCTTGAAATGAGATCCTCTGTGGGACCATTTAGGGCTTATGAAAGACATATGTATCACAGATCGCTGCATAATTAATACATCCCGTAGCAATTCTAGAGTATTTAGAAGACCTTCCACCTGTTTTCTTCCACACTGTGGCAAGCAGAGCAGGTTAAGTTATTTCTGAAACTTGAATTGGAATGTCATGTCTGAGGTTACTGAAGTCCATGGGCATCTTCACTGTTTCTGGCAAGCTTTTGATCAGCAAATCAGGTGGGGTTGTCTGTACAGTTGCTTACCAGCTCACCAGGGACCGAGTTTTTCAGGGAAGACTTGTTTGTGTTTAGGGCCTTGAGTATCATGGAATCATAGAGTTGTTCAAGTTGGAAAAGACACCTGAGATCACTGAGTCCAACCAGTAACCCTACTCTACAAAGTTGACTGCTAAATCATATACCCCAACAACACATCTAAACAACTTAAACATATCCAGGGGTGTGACTCAACCACCTCCCTGGGCAGCCTATTCCGATGTCGCTATGCTTGCTGTGAAATTTTTTCCTAATGTCCAATCTAAACCTACCCTGTTGCAGTTTGAAGCCATTCCCTCTTGTTCTATCGCTAATTACCTGTGAGAAGAGACCAGCACCAACCTCTTTACAACACCCTTTAGGTAGTTGTAGAAAGTGATGAAGTCTCCCCTCAGCCTCCTCTTCTTCAAACTAAACAGCCCCAGCTCCTTCAGTCGCTTTTCATAAGATTTATTCTCCAGGCCCTTCACCAGCTTCATTGCCCTCCTCTGCACTCGCTCCAGCACCTCATTATCTCTTGTATTGAGGTGCCCAAAGCTGGACATGACACTCAAGGTGTGGCCTCACCAGTGCTGAGTACAGAGGGACAGTTACCTCCCTACTCCTGCTGGTCACACTATTCCTGACACAAGCCAGGATGCCATTGGCCTTCTTGGCCACCTGGGCTCACTGCTGGCTCATATTCAGCCACTTGTTGATTAGGACCCACAGGTCCCTTTCTGCCAGACAGCTTTCCAGCCACACTTCCCCAAGCCTGTAGCTTTGCATGGGGTTGTTGTGGCCCAGGTGCAAGACCTGGCACTTGGCCTTATTGTAACTCTTATCGTTAACATTGGCCCCATTGATCCAATCTATCCAAATCTCTCTGTAGGGCCTCCTTACTCTCAGGCAGATCAACACTCCCACCTAACTTGGTGTCATCTGCCTGAGGATACCTTCACTGTCCTTATCAAGGTCATCAACAAAGATCTTGAATAGAAATTGTCCCAACACTGAGCCCTGTGGAATACCACTTGTGACTGGCTGCCAGTTGGATTTAACTCCATTGACCACCCCTCTTTGGGTCTGTCTGTCCAGCCAGTGCTTTATCCAGCAGATCATATGCTTGTCCAAGCCATGAGCAGCCAGTTTATCCATGAGAATTCTGTGGGGAACAGCGTCAAAGGCTTTTTGAAAGTCTAGGTAGACAATATTCACAGCCTTTCCCTTGTCCAATAGTTGTCATAGGAGATCAGGTTCACCAGACAGGACCTGTCTTTCATAAACCCATGCTGACTGGGCATGATGCCCTGGTTGTCCTCTATATGGCATGTCATGGCACTCGAGATGATCTGCTCCATGACCTTCCCTGCTACTGAGGTCAGACTGACAAGTCTGTAGTTTCCTGGATCCTCCTTTCTGCCTTTCTTGTAGAGGGGTGTTACATTTGCTCCCTTCCAGTCCATTGGGACCTCCCCAGTTTGCCAGGACTTCAGGTAAATAATGGAAAGTTGCTTGGCAAGTATGTATGCCAACTCTTTCAGCACCCTTGGGTGTAGCCCATCCGGCCTCACCGACTTGTGCACATCCAAGTGGCGTAGCAGGTCACTGACCACTTCCTCTTTAATTGTGATGACCTCATTCTGCTTCCCCTCCCTGTCTGGTAGCTCACGAGGCTGGGTGTCCAGTGAACAGCTAGTTCCACTGCTAAAGACTGAGGCAAAGTAGGCATTGAGCATCTCAGCTTTTTCCTCACCCTTTGTTACTCAGTTTCCCTCTGCATCCAGTAAAGGATGGGGATTTTCCCTAATCCTCCTTTTGTTGCTAATGAATTTATAGAAACATTTTTTTTTTATTATCCTCAACAGCTGTAGCTAGGTTGAGCTCTAGGCATGCTTTCGCTTTCCTAATTTTCTCCCTGCATAGCTTCACTACATCTTTATGGTCTTTATGAGAGACCTGCCCCTTCTTCCAAAGGTTGTAAATGCTCCTTTTGTTCTTAAGGTCCAGCTAAGTACAGAGCAACAGACTTTTGAACTGGCCTGTCCCCAGCAGATCTCTGAGGATGTTAAACATCTGGGTTTTAGAAAGAATTTTGTTAGGTGCCTGGGGTTCTTGTTCTTGAATTACATACATTACTTGATCAGGAAGCTCACTTGCTTGCTGAGTTCTTTTAGAGCTTTCCTTAGAACCACAGTAAGACATGTTCTTCCCACTACTGAAAAACAAACTTCTAAAAAACTCAAAATATGAAGGAAAGCTTTGACTAAATTGGACTCACTTTTCCAAATACAGTGAAAATACTACGCTATGTTTAAATGTCTTAGATTTCTGTCTTTTTTTTAATTTTTTCTTTTTTTTGTTTTGACTGGTGAAGAGGCATTTGCAAACTTTGACTTCTGGTATTGGATGTCTTTCTGAAAAAATACAGGAACGGCTGAGCCAGATGAGCTGTGCTATCTGTTTTCTAGCTACCAGTATTTCTAGCTCTTCTGCATTTAGAATTGCTGGCAAATATGGTAACGTGATAATCTCAGGTTACTGCAGATCAAATGAAACAGTGTCATCATTCGCATGGCTCATATAAGAGGAATAAATTGGACCCTGAGGTGTTTAATTGTACTGTAGGGCACAAAGAAACACCTGGGAGACAGCAGGCTGGCTGACCTCAGCTCAGTCCCTGGGGGAATTGTGACACTGGTCCTCATGGAACCCATTTCCAGACACATGAAGGCCAGGAAAGGTGACTGGGAACAGCCAAGTATGGGTCTACCATGGGCAAATTTTGCCCCATCAATGCGATGAAGACAAGGTCCTATGGGCAAAGGGAGAGAAGAGGGTCTTATGGTACCAAGGTTTTTGTCTTGGTTTAGAAGACAGGGGAAAG
>NW_009712362.1:0-1162 GCF_000703405.1 Apaloderma vittatum
ACCTCTCCAATGAGTTGTCTGCTGAGATCACAGTCCTTGGCGTCTGGGAGTAAGTTGAGGACATCACTCAGGAAGTCGACTGAGTGACTTGTTCCACCCCAGCATTGCCCTTCGAGGGACATCTCTTGGTGTCTAGTCTGGGCCTCCTCAGCTGCACTTTTTGACATTAGTTCTTCCTCATGGTGAATCTTATTAGGAAGAAAAATCCGGCATCTCTGAGATCACCCTTTGAGCACTCTCGCAGTACTCCTACCCTGCCAGGAGCCTCCACAGTGCTCAGCCAAAGAACTCCAGGTCCCTCAGTCACTCCCCATGCATCCTGTGCAGTAGGGCATGAACCTCACCTTGGTAGACCTGCACTCCACACTCTAGTTCACCACGACTTCTCCAGAACAAGGAGCCACACTCTGGGATATACTCATGTGAGTGGCGCCACACCAGTGCTGAGTTGAGAGGGACAGTCACTCCAGATGTCTGGGTTGCCCACACTCCTCCTAACGCAGCCCCGTATGCAGCTGGCCTTGTCCCCAGTGTCCATACTCTGCTGACTCATAGGGCATACCTCGTGGTGCCCAGGCCCATGTCCTCGGAGTCACTGCTCAGCCCTTCAGGTCCCAGCCTGTCCTGAAGCCAGAGGTTATTTGGCAGCCACTCAGCACCAGTGCAGAACTGGCCACTTCGCCATGAAAAACTTCCATTTGCTGGTTCTCAGAGTTTATCAAGGTCCTCATGGACTGAAGCTTCATTGCGTCATCTTTTAATGTTTTCACTCAGCTTACTTGACTGGGATCACTCACAAGAGAAGAGCACGAGGCATTGCCAAGTACTACAGATACCCTCTCCTGAAGAAACTGTAAGGTCCTGGGTGTCAGGAACTGACAAGACTCCACATCTGGACCCACAGCGCAAGCTGACTGTTATGGCAGAGGGTGGCAGGAGAACATGCAGCTCTGCCTGGAAATGGATGAGGAGGCCCTGAGATCTGAAGGGTGGGTGTTTGTGTGCTATGGACCTCCTGAGGAGTAAGAGGAAGCAGAGGAGGCCTTCTTCACACAACTGGAAGAAGCCTCATGTTTGCAGGCCCTGGCCCTCGTGGCAGAACTAAACTACCTCAATATCTGCTGAAGGGGAAACACAGCAAGGTGCAAGCCATGCAGGAGGC
>NW_009712363.1:0-1181 GCF_000703405.1 Apaloderma vittatum
CAGAAACAAATCTTCAAAACAAACACCAAGACAACAGTGTTGGTGAGACCCGAATACCCTAGTTAGCACCAAATTTTTAAGTGCTAGGTTAAGAAGGATAAAGGATTTGACTTGAGAATTTTACCACCAAATCTTCCTGTACCCAAAGTCCTTACCTTTTCCATCTTCTGTCCAATATTGCTCCCATGAGCCAGCTGCCCATTGGGGCCATCAAAAGGAGAGTTGTCATAGTGGTCTAAAATGAAAAGGGAAAAAATCATTAAGAATCCTAAATTATTTCTATGATTGCATGTGGTTATTTAATACATAATATAAATGTTACCTCTATAAGCAAAGGAGATCATTATATCTGCTTCTTTGTTCTCAACTTTCTGGAATGTCAGTGGTGTCATGTTGCTCCAAACCCTGAGAGCTTTTTGGATTGCTTCATCTACATCAGCTTTTCTCATCTTTGGGGTGTAATTCAAAATCCTTCAAAGCAAACCAAGCACATTATATATTATTCAGACTATAGCACTTTAGCCGAAAAATAAGAACTTGTGCAAAAGTCAGAAATCTTAGACATTATCTTTCATGAATGAAAATTAATAATGGTTTCATTTTAGCTACCACCTTCTAGAGTGCCTGTGTTCTTCCAGGAATCAGTTAATCACTCTGGATATTCATATATGGCTTAATGTACATACTTTAGAATCCCCAAAACTGCCATGCTACATTTATATCTCTTTGAACTAGATTAGGAAATGTTACCTGTATGTCAGATTATTTCTTTTCCATTTGGGATTCCCTGTTGTGAAAACATATTGTCCTACATCAGGTACATCACATCTGGGTTTTTTCATCATGTCCAGAGTTTCAAGATCAGGTTTCCCAGTGACTTGTAGTCCAAAGAATGCCTGCATTTCCTTGAGCTTTGCAGCAAGGCGATTTTCACCCTTGTTTCTTAGATTAGGCTGATGATCCCTTTGAAGATTGTAGAAATTCTGTAGATAATTCTGAAGAAGAGTTTAAAAAAAAAGGAATATCATTGTAGTATATCAGTACTGTCTTCAGTCACAGTTAAATTTTCTAAGTAATTTTGAACTATACCCATATTGACATGCTCTGTGTTTGCCAGGAGCAAGAGTCTATTTTGGCAAGGATTTGTTGCGAAAAACTTATAGTTTTCATATAGTTTTCTG
>NW_009712364.1:0-8454 GCF_000703405.1 Apaloderma vittatum
CCTGGGAGGGGGGAGTTCTTCCGCAAGATGGCGGTGGGGGCGTGTGCGGTGTCGCCTTCGCGGTTGGTAGTTACACCTGTAGTGCAGGCCGGGCTTTCGTGGCCCTGATATCACCTTGAGCATGGATAATCGGCCTGTACCTTCCTTTTTTTTTTTTTTTCCCTGCTCTGCAAGTTTATCCCAGCTTTGTGGGCTTAAGTGTGTAGGACCCAGTTTCTGTATCAATAAATAGTATATAAAAACCGTGGTTTTCTTTTGTTCGGATATACCAACACTTGTTATTTACAGCTTTATGTTCTGGCTTAAGTGAGCGGAATTTGTAACAGTGGCAGTATCAAAAAGACTACTGGGGTTTCATCACATAGGGAACGAATACGGGTGTGTGTCACAGAATCACGGAGGGTTTGGGTTGGGAGGGACCTTAAAGATCATCTGGGTCCAACCCCCTGCCATGGGCAGGGACACCTCCGACCAGACCAGGCTGCTCAAAGCCCCATCCAGCCTGGCCTTGGGCACTTCAGGGACGAGGTACCCACAGCTCCTCTGGGCAACCTGTGCCAGCGTCTCACCATCCTCACAGGGAAGAATTTCTTCCTGATGCTTAACCTAAATCTGCGCTTCTCCAGTTTAAAACTACTGTCCCTCATTCGATCACTCTTGTGAACAGTCCCTTTCCAGCTTTCCTGTAGCCCCTTCAGGTACTGGAAAGCCGCTGTAAGGTCTCCCCAAAGACTTGACTTCTCCAGGCTGAACAGACCCAACTCTCTCAGCCCAACCTCATAGGGGTGATGCTCCCGCCCTCTGACCATCTTGGTAGCCCTCCTCTGAACCTGTTCCATCAGCTCCGTGTCCTCCACATGATGGGCCCCCAGAGCTTGACACGGCACTGCAGGTGAGGTCTAGCAAGAGCAGAGCAGAGGGGCAGAATCACTTCCCTTGACCTGCTGGCCACACTGCTTTTGATGCAGCCCAAAATATGTATATATGATATGTGTGCTGTATACTATATGTATTCTATATACTATATGTGTACTATATACTGCGTATTATATGTAATCTTCACAACACTTTCTAGAACGAGCAGAGAAATGCTGTGCCACAGGATACAGGACGCAAAGGGATGCATTACAAGATAGAGGATGTCCTCCCAAACGTAGCTTGCACCTCAGGTAATTGCGAGGCTTTCCACAAAGTTACACCTCCATTTTCTCTCCCCTTTTGCTGGACACCTCACCCCGTAAACTAGAGCTGTGGTCTGCATTGCTCAGCCCCAGGCCTTCTTCCCAGTCCTGAGACAGACACACAGGTCCCATGCTAGCTGGGTTCCTGGAGGCTCTCGTGACGCACCTCCATGGGGTCACCTCTGCATGATTTGCTAAAACATAACGTGGTTCTTCCTGACTCAGCCTGCCCATGAGCTCTGGCAGGAGCCTAGCCTCAGCCTCTGCTGTTTACCCACTTTATGTGGCAGGTCTGAGCCAAAACAGCAAACCCACATTCCTTCACTCTCCAATCATCCTGGATCGTCATAAACAGCAACTGTTCTCTTTCAGCTTCTCAAAAGGTATGCATAAATTACATTAGGTTTAGGGTAATAAGGTAGGAAGGGACTTCTTGGACTATCAGATCTGTTCTCCCACTCTTGTAGAAACCACATCATATGGTCCTGTCAAGCTCTGTCTGAAAGTGTGGGTATTTTTTCCCAACTGCTCTAGCTCGTAGCTGTTCCAAATGCTGATTGCTCTCATGATTTCAAGCTCTGATTTGCAGTCAAATGTAAGCTGTGGCTAGTCTGAATCCCTTTGTTCTTGTTCAAACACCGTCCTTTAGTGTACAGGACATTTTTGGAGCATTAATTTCCTTTGTGAAAATCATCACTAATCGTGGCGTTCGTTTTGACATACCCAATCCAGGATTTACCAAATCAAGATGTTCTGGCCTTTCTCCTCTCAAAAAGAGAAGGCAATTAGTTTCCTGGAACACCCCAGTAGTTCTTCTCTGCATCAGTTGCAGCTTCATGTTCTATTTATGTAAAAGGGCTGAGCAGAGTTTGAGCTCTCATTTCAGACCCCTGTTGCCTTCAACAATGACACTTTTTAGTCACATTTTTAGCAGTAGAGGACTGGAGGGTTCTTTGGTAAGGGGGAAGCACACTCTTGAGGTACATCTGTAAATTAGGCTAAATAGAAATTTGTGCACAAACTTCTCATCTCTACAAGATATTGCCATTCAAATTCTAGATCAGGTCAGGTCCAGATGTGGAAGAGATTTTCCTTCTCATTCTGGCAGATATTATTGCCAATTAGAGCCGATGCCTCATGAGAAACCTCTGTTTGATTGTAGTGTGGTTAAACTGGAAACCAGTTTCTCATTTAATTTACAAACATGCAATAATTATATCCCAGTGCTGCATTCACAGGTTCAATATTCTGAAAAGAAGGGGAGAGCAAGGGTTGCAGGCAAAAGATTTATCAGCTCTTTGATTTACCAGGAAATCAGGGAGAATCAGATGATTACACTGTGTATGTAGTAGTGGTATAAATCTGCAAGAGGGACTTGTGGGAGAGAGTAACTGAGTGATTTCAGTGATCTGCTTAGATTGAAAACCTAAATTCTGGTCTTGTTTTTCCATGGCTGTGGTCTCACTCACAGCAGTATTGGCTTAAACAGTTTTCTCCAAGCTATGGACACAGGATCAACATCTAGATGCTGTATGACATGCTAATCTCTTCAGCTGCCTTGAGGATTCAAGATTCTAGATATTGGCATTGACAAACAAACATACACTGTGTCTAAGGTCCAGATTCCCAGCAGATTAAGCCTGAGTCTAAATCTGGGCTTCCCCGGCACTGTCTCTGTCATTCCTGGCTGCCCTGTCCTGGCCACACTTTGTGCCAGTGTTAATGCCTGTGTGACTGCAGAGTGAGCAATTGCCCCGCAGCAAATGACTCTGTGATCCATGACCTGAACATGAGTGCCGGTGCAGAAGAAAGGGCAGGAAGACCTGGCTGTGGGAAGAGGTAAGGGCAGAACAAAGGCAGCTCAGATTTAAATGATTTGGACTGCCCCTGAGATAACCTAGTGACACAATTGTAATTTGAATTAAACCCTGGGCTTCCTCACACATTTCCACTACAGACATGGTACTGATTGTCACTCCACTTCACGGCATATAGAATATTCCTTAGCTGCGATCAACATAAAACCCACACTGCATTCATAAAAGCTGTAGGCAAATAGGTGTATTGCCCCAAACACAACAGCCTCTGTAGGATACCGACTAAGCCAGGCTCTCACACACCCCTGTACCTGCTTTGAGGAGAGTGCTGCACATCCCTATGTCCCCCACCCAATGAAGAGACCTTCTCTCAAGAGTGACATTTCCCCAGTGACACAGGCAGTGTCTTCAAGTAATCACTTGAATTTTATGTGGAGATTTACTACAGTAAAAGAAAGTGTCATGGCTGTGTACCCAACGGGCATCAGAGTTACCCATGAGAACCTGAACTGGAACCTACATGGGAAGCGATACAATGGTTATAATTTACACTAGGAGAGATCAAAGCTTGAAATGGGTTTGCCAGAGCCCACCTCCCAACAATTAACCAATCTCCCAAGCTCTCCAAAGTCCTTGCCAGAAGCAGAGTCCCTGCAGACCAGCGACCCCTGGGTGGAACCGTATTATTATGCCAGAGCAGCTATCGCAGACCTGTTTACCACAGCTCCTCTGACACCTTCAGAAGTTTTCCCACAAGTGAACTCTCGAGGTCTGTTGGTGCTGTGTGTGTGCTCCAGAGTGTGCAGCCCTTCAGAAGGCACGATGAGTGCCCTCGTGGAAACTCCACGGACATAACAGACTGAGCTGAAGAGTGGAATCACTGAAGATCATTGGTTCTGTTTTTCTCAAACCAGGACACCTGTCAGTCCTAGCATGAGCATACAGGCACCACAGAGAAAGGACAGAAGCATGCTTTTACGATGAGAAAACCTTCTTTCCATCACCAGCACCCTGTGGCTAATCCCTTAGTTCTGATGTCAAGAAAGATCTACACATGATAAGCTTGAGAGCTGAAACTGGTTACCTGGTGGAGACAGTGGTCTTGCAGCATTTTATGGTTTTCCTCTACAACCCAGCCCCTCACTGTTTGGTGTTAACTGCCTGCCTCTCCCTCTTTTCACATGGAGGATTGAACATTATCACCTTCCTCTTGCTAATTCCCTCACCCCTTCCAATTAAGTGTTAACTCCTCTTTTCATGTGAAGTGTCTGACTGATTGACACAATTAAACGAAGCACGGAGCATTGGCTCCCAACCTATCCGTAGCCTGAAGTCTGCTGTTTCTCTTTCAGATTGCAAAGACTTTGAGTGCCTTAAACTTTGCTTTCTTTTTCACATGTATCAGTTGATTTATGAAAAGATATACTCTCTCCAGCAGATGGCAACATCTTTCTAAATTATTTATAGAACATCCGAGAGGTAGGTGTTCAAGTCAGATAGCAGATGAATTTGTCTTTGAGAAAGGGGCTGAGTACAATATAGGTGCTTATCTTTCCTCTGAATGTTTAAGAAAATATTTTTTAAGCTAGTGGCATTGTCATTTCATTTAAATGTATTATTTTGTAATCTTAAAATGTAGTATAATATTGTGGTAGCTCTTTGCCTCCGCATTTAATTAGACTGATAGTGAACAGATGAACCAGAACATCTCTGTGCCTCCCCCATGGCATTGCTTTTGTTTCCAAGGAGCAATAAAACATTTCAGATGCCATGACAGTGGGAATGGTATTCTCACGTTGTTTCTCTCCTTTTTTAATTATCCTAAAAGGCATTTCAAAATCCCAAATCTCCAGTGTGCACATGCAATACCCATTAGCTGCTATAGATCGTAAAGTATTTTTATTGCTGTGAACTCAGAAACTACAGAGCTCCTATCAATCGATAGCTCTATACGGGGAGGCAAATACTAGTATCTTTCTTCCACTGATTCCAGCTGTAGTAATTTTTCCATGAATAGCCGAAGCCTGATTTTCCACATTGTATCTATTTATTTCTGCCTCTGCCAGGCTGACAGAAAATGATACGAAGAAGCTCTTGACATCACTTCCTGCAGGTTGTGGTGACTAGATGAGTCACACACTACAAGGGAAACTCAGGCTCTTGCCTTCACCCTTTTGTCACTTCTTTTTAAGTGGTAATTATGCTTGATTTTTTCCCAGGGAGGACGCACACTCAGGTGCATGACAAAACGCCGGGTGACTCAGCCCTGGGTGTCTCATTGCGTGAGATTATGAAGACACCAGCCGGGCAGTGGCTGTGTCTCAACTTCTTCGGGGTATCTCTTGGCATCACAGGGTCCTGTTTGCTCTGGCACCTGCACTCCGGTTTGGCCCCTCTCTCAACCTAGATCCCCACCCAACCTGCCGCAGTGGGCGATGGCGTTGCTGCCCTGTCCTCATCGTCCCCCCTTTTCTCATTGTCCCGTGTTTCCTCACACGTAGCACTGTGAAAGGATTCAGAAACGTGATCCGAGGCCATCATTTGCAAAGGGAGTGTGTTGACATACGCAGCCCACTTGTACAAACGCAGGCAAAGCTGGAGGCCAGGTTTGGTTACTGCTGTGTTAAGGGTGGCCAATAAATTTTCCTCTTTCCCCTGATAAGAAGGGAGCCCTGCTATTTTTAAAACAGGGCAGCCAACTCCCGCAACACACAGTGTGTTTTTTTGAGTGGTTTGGTAGGCTTTGCAAGATAGTGGCTCCCCCTCTGTGACTTCGAGGCAAATTAGTCTGCTGCCACACCTAATTATGAAGTTAAAAATTAGATCAGCCAGAGAGGCAGAATATGACATTGTCAGTGGTGCGATATTGCTCAGGGGGCACTGAAAGTCAGGACCACTAGCTGAAAAAAATCCCAGTATCGCAATTTCCCAACACTATAACACTGCACTTCAGAGGGGAAATAATATGGAATAGCGTGAGCCGATCCATAGCTTTGGCCCCACCACAAGGGACAAGCCTTAGCTTCCTCCTCATCCAAACTGCCTTAGTTACCCTTGTTAACTTAGTCTATTGGTAGACTTCTGCCACAGTTCCAGCAAGAAAGGTAGTTATAATTAATAGAAACGGGCAGAAAAGGAAGTGTCTTCCTCAAAATAACTGTGCTTTTTAATAATAAGAGTTAAAACAGATTTATAAAGTCTGTTTGGTGGTGCCAGTCACACACCGCCTAAATGCACAAATGGATTTCCACTGTAAATCACTGTGTATTCTAATGGAGCAGCTTTTCTGGTTAATTTAAGAAGCTGCAGATGATAGCGCAGCCCAGCTGGATGAACGCTAACTGCACCTGAAATCTGTGTTTAGTCTGCCTGAAAGGAGTTTGAGCTTCTGCACTTAATTCCTGGCGGATGGGAATTCACATTGGGAGGAATACTGTCATAATTGCCGTTAATTATAATTCCCGGGAGAGAGGCCAAATGTAGCCTTGCAGACTGCGTGTTTCCCACCTAGGCGGAGAGCTGATCTTGGCAGAGGAGCATGTCAGGGAGGCAACGGGGCTCTCCTGCCCTACCTGCTGCCTTGTGGCTGGCAACTGAGCAGCTCACAGGAATGGGATAGAATTTCACTGCAAAGTACCAAAACTATACAAAAAAAAAAGGTCTCCAAAATGTCTGACTCCTCGCTGCATCGTGAAGCTAAATCTGTGTCTTTCTGTTAGCTGTCAGGAGCAAGGCAAGCCCTGAGAAAGGAACCCGTGGGAGCTGCCCTGTTTGTTTGCTTAATCACTTAGTTTAAATATAGATTAAAAATCACTTAAGCTCGTCCGCAAGTTAAGTGTGTGTCAACCAACGGCTGCCAGAAACTGCAAGGAAAAAAAGAATATTGTCACAGAAGGAAGAGATTTTAGGAAGGGAATGAGACAAAAAGGGATTCAGTCCTTGGTGTGGGACAACAGTGTACCTTCTTAAGGCACATCCAGAACTGGCAACTTTTCATTTCTTCCTCCTGCTACTCCTAACACTTGCTAACAGTGAATAGTTTGGTGAATTATCCCTCATTTACATTCATTTCTTCCAATTAAATTGAAATGCCACAATTCACAGAACGTGAGCTCTTGCCTGAAACATAATAAAAAACCTCTGCGAGATCCTTGCTTGCTGAGCTGCCACCCCGTGTCCTTGCCAGTCCCGTCAGAGGCACAGCCACACCTCACCAGTTACCAGTATCACCTGTCCCAGCACTTTCTGCCTCTCCTGGACCACTCCAGCTGTCACCTGGCTCTGAACTAGTGCTGAAGAGCCTGGCACTGGAAAAAGCCCATCTAACACAAGCCAGCCCCATGAGTTAGCAGCCACCCGCTGTAGCAAGGCTATCTGGCATGGGTTTGAGCAGGAGCCTGGATGATAACACTATCCCCATTTTTTGTAGCTCTAGATATTTAAGGTTGTGCTAGTAAAAACATGGAAGAAGTTGATTAAAGCAAACTGCTAGAGAAAACTGCAGAGGAAAAGCCTTCTTGCTGTTCCCACGCAGCTTGCGTCCTGTCTCCAAAGAGTGAACATGCTTTGTCCTGCCAGCACTCTTGAACCTGAGGGTTGCAGTGCTTGTTAACTTCGGTCAACCACGGGACAAAGCATTTCAGACTGCGCCTGACTTAAGGATGCCTTTTAGCGTTAATATAGGTGAAACATCTGAGTAGTTCTCAGCATGGATGCAAACCACGGTGAGAGAGGAGCTTGAGAACTGCTAATCCAGAGCTCCTTGCAGCATGGGCCTGCTTCGTGGAGACAGGTCTCTCTTGCCGAGAGTGCAATGAAGGAAATTGTATAACTAAATTGGTGGCATTCATCGACAGCTTGAGTTTAGCTCCACCATTAGGAAACAGCTCCACTTTCAAAGCCGATGTTGCAATACTCAATAGAGCACGCATTAATACTTTCCCTCCAGTGTTTTCAGTCACTTGGTGGTGTCACACTGCGACAGTGTGGCCACATCTCTGCTTTTAAGTGGTGTGCTCCCCACTCTTATATTTGTTTAGTCTTACTTCTTTAGACACCGAGCTCCCCAGGGCAGGGATGGAGCCGTCTTCTCAGCTGCTAAGGGCATGGCACAGTGTGTGAGCTGCCGGAGGTGAATATGAGAAAAGGTCTGGGAACCCCTGAGCGTGTCCACGCAGCTGGGAAAATACACTTCGTGGCTTTTGCCGGCGTGTAGCAACAGCTGGGTTGGGGCAGAGGAACTCGGCCACGGCGGTCATGCAGTTACCCAACGCGATACATCCCCGGCCTTCTCTTTCCTGCTGCCCCTCACAGCACTGACCCAGTGCTCCTGATTTTATCCCTGTCACGCCAGAAATCACAGATGCTCCAGGTGGGGCCGGGGTAAAAAAAATGCATCCGCACGGCTTTTTTTGGGTAAAGAAAAAAGGAGTGGGAGAAGGACAGGGCGGCACACG
>NW_009712365.1:0-17594 GCF_000703405.1 Apaloderma vittatum
CCGCTTGTCACTGGTGTCCACGCGGACATTGAGCTATTGATGACAACATTCTGAGTGCGACCTTCCAGTCAGTTCTTTATGCACCGAGTGGTCCGTCCGTCAAATCCATGCCTCTCCATTTCAGAGACAAGGATGTTATGTGGGACATTTCTTTCTTCAGAGCTGATGGGTGGTATGGTGAGAGGCGTTCCACTCATCACTATTGTTGACTATGATATATTCAACATATATCCAAGAAAGCGTACCTGACACCAATCTCAAGCAACAAGGAAGTGATTTGAATTGCAAGTGCAAATGTTTGCTGTATTGAAGCCTTGCTCACAATAATATCCACATTATCGTAAATCATACTCTGAGTAAATGGCATAGGGAAAACATCAGAACTTTATGTATAGCACTAAGTGAATTTTTTGTAGGGAATATTTACAGGTAAAGGATTGGATGCTTTTCTCAGAAATCTCAAGAGACTGAACAAAAAAAGTTAAATAAAATCACAGAATCACAGGATGAAACACAAAATGCAACACAATAAACAAAAACCGCAGTGTGACTGTGTTCTTGAAAAATTCAGACTGATGTTTTTAGACCTCTGCTGCCAGCATAGTTTTTTGGAGTTTTTTTTCCCCCAGGAGGAACCTCGTTCAGCATGACAAATAACTTTCAACAAAGGCAGTGGAGTTGGCAAGGCAGCTGTTCCAGCAGGTAAAGTGGAAGAAAATTAACTTTTGGCAATTCAAGGAATGCAATATTTTACCATTCTTAGCAATCATGATTGTTTAATCCTGTGCTTTTGTTAGAAACACCTGAACTCACTGCAACTGGTGGCTTGAAAAAAAGCCACTTGCTTTAAAAACAATTTTCCCCTTGTTTATGGTTATCTTTGGTGCAGCATTGGAACTGAAAACTAGGATCTATTTTCATAGGGACTGGGAGCTAAACTTCTAATAGCTTTTTAAAAAGATTTGTCTTTAAAAATTATTCTTGGAACACGTTTTATAATTCTGAAGGGATTAATAGTGTCAGGAATAAAGCTTTATGATAGTCCTGCAGCTGGAAATAATTGTGCTGTGTGTATACAAGGCTCTAAAATGTTTAGCAACTATTTGTCTTCCTCAAGTAGATGGCTGAATATTAAAGGCTTCATATTGCAACCAGCAAAGCCATTATCTACATTTTTCAGGATTTTGCTAGTCATAGGTACTACGTAGGCATCCTGTGAAGGAGATTTTTAAAAAATAATAATAATAAAAAAGGGCCCTTTTACTGAGTTCCAGATCCTCTGTTAACTTGATTTTTGTTTGGAATAAATTCCTGGGGCAGAGGTGATCTGGTACTTGCTCTGTTTGCCTTTGAGTGCCTCATGGGCAGCCCAGTTGGTGCCTGATGTGGAGGCAGTTTGGAGTCTCCTTTCAGCCGTGCATGTATCAGCTCCCATCAAGCTCCTGAAATTTCTCTCTGCTTTTTCCTACAACTACAAATACCTTAAAGCCTTTCATGGTGGAGGCGATATCTGAGCTCAGAGCCAAACCATCAAATGGATGGAGGGATGTTGCCTTGAAGCACTTCACTTCGAAGGAAGATCTGTGGAGCTCAGGCCTTGAAGGGATGTGCTGATGCTCAGAAATTGCTTCAAGCTCAAGTGTTTATTCATATCTGCAGTCATGGCTAGTTGGAGCCTGAAGTCTTAATCCTCTTCTAAGCAAAGTTAGAATCACATGTAGGGACTCCTCTGATTTTATTTCTTTCTCAATGCCCAGTGGTCCGCAATACAGATTCAGGGGGAGGGAAAGAAGACATCTGCAGAAATGTTTCCATTCGTGGAAGTCCTTCTTCCATCTTCTGTCAAATTCTAGAATGAAATTTACTTAGTTGTTTGCCAAGATCAAGACTTCCTACAAAATTTTGTCTTGCTTATTTGGAAGAAAAATGTTGGGAGATTTTTTCTAAAGAAAAAAGTCTATATTTTGTTATAAGTTCAGATACTTTTCCCAAGGCAGACTGATGTATCTTCATATTTAGCAATACAAGCAAATAGAGCCTTGTTACTATAATTAATTTCCTCCAAGATATGGTTCAAGCAGAGCGTAAACAGGCATATTTGGAAAAATCATGTTTCCTAAGAAAGGGTCCTCTGAGTTCTGTTTTTGGACTGGGGATAAGCAGAAAGAATAATGCTTCTATAGGAGTTCAGTTTACACATTTTAAAGAAAGCTAGAATGAGTCTTTGTGTTGTTCAATAACAGATATATTTTACCTTTATGCTGCTTTCTTCCTCTGACTGAGATCATACAGGTTGGCTTTGATGAATTTGAGACTTGACTTTGTTTATTTGTCGTCGGTGGGAGGTAATTGAAGAAGAATGACAATGATACTGTGACTGGCAGGGAACTAAGATTGAAAATGGAATAGCTACTATGTCTAGTTTTTAAATTGCTTTAGTTCAGAGAGCTGGAATATACTGAAGGGTTGTGATAAAAGTGTCTATGTGTAGTATGCTTTTTTTCCCCTTTCATAGCATAGGGAGGTGGTTGAGTCGCCATTCCTGGATGTGTTTAAGTGTCACTCAGAGGTGGTGCTGGGTGATATGGTTTAGGGGTGAACTTGCAGTGTAGGGTTAATGGCTGGACTCGATGATCTCAAGGGTCTTTTCCAACCTGAATCATTCTATGATTCTATGATTCTATGATCTGACCAGCAGTCAATGAACAGAAGCTTAATGTCACAAATCTTATCAAAAATTGATTTTTAAGTAGGAAATCATGACCTGGTGATTAAAAAAAAAAAACACAGAAAAAACCAAAACACAAAATTGCTTGGAATTCTAAAGTGCATAATGAGCAGGAAGAGTCATCTGGATCTAAAGAAATTTTGTCTCCTAATACGTATACAAAATTACCACCAAGAAATACCTTCTGAAGTAGGGCTAAGAGGCACTGTACAGGAGGTGAAAAAAATTAATCAGAAGTTTGTTTGTTCTCTGCTGAAATCAGTAGCATCTGGATAGAAAAAGAAGATGCCTTCTAAAATGTACTATAATGTACTTTTATAGATTAGAATGGAGATTTGTTATGATAGGTTTTGTGGAAATGGAGGCTGTAAAGCAGGCTGTATTCTGAAAAGCCTAAATGCTCAGAAGTTTGGGTCAAGGGCAAACTTGGGTCAAGTTTGGAGACAAACTGTTCAGTCCCACAAAAAATTGTATTTGGGATCCCAGTGGTGAGCCACTCCCCCTCGTACCTGCCTGCTGCCTTAAGTAGAGATCTGGCCCTCCTTCCAGCTCTTCTCTTAGAAATACTCTTTTTAAGAAGTCGGGCATTTCTTTATTTTTTAACTGAGTTGTTTCCCGTGGATGAAATTTCAAGGAGCTGGTCTTCCTCCAGTGGAAAAAGTATATTTTTTACTGAACTGGGAGAGCAAGTTGTAAGTGGATAAGGGTGGAGGATAGATCTGCCAGTCAGTGTACTTGCTTTCAGATGGGACCCTTGGGGTTGATCTGTGTTCTTTGGGGCAGCCTGGTTTGATTTGGTGGCACAGGAGTTGTTGGAAGTGGTGGGGTGCATGGATAGTTCACTCTGTTGAAGCATCTCATGCTGAACCACCACCTGGGTGGATGGTGGAATCCTAGCGCTAACCTTTTGGATACTGTCATTGCAGGATAAATTAATTCTCTGAAAGACGAGTGAGTTCTGACTGAAATCCCCATGAATCCTTCTGCACATCCTAGATGTCCTGTGTCCTTGTGTGTCAGATAGGAGCCCCAGATGTGCCATCGAAGTGAGACAAGCATGATTCAGACTTCTGTGAAAGTTCTTGCTGAATTTGTCCTTCTGGTGCAGACCAATGTCATGAAAATGTTACAGTCCCTCTGAGAACAGGACGAAAGTGGACTTGAACAAAACCAGTCATGTAGCCTAATTCATGACCTAGTTTGCTCCTGTGTACTATTTACCAGCCCTAAAGCTTGGGGTGTGATAGTGTCAAGGGTTAGGGCAGGGCCAGCCACTGAGCACTGACAGATGCTCTCTGGCCCCCTGCCCTCCCCAAAGGAAAAGGTAAAGGGAATGAAGCAGAGAGACTTATGGATTGGAAAAGAAAACTGAAACAGCTTTAATAAACAATAATAGCAATAATAAGGCAGAAATGAAATGTATACGAAGCCAGGCAGCAGCAGAGGTTGTCAACACCAGATAAAAGAGGGTAAGAGTTTGAGGTCTTGTTGGGTTTCTTTCTTCTGATGAACTGTCATTTGCTTCTCTTAAAGAACTCTGTTAAATTAACTTTCCCCAGTAAAACCTAGTCCCACTGGCAATATATGGATTTGTCACACTTCTTAGGGCAAGCCTTGTTTTGGGCAGTGCAGCCAAGGTGAACATGATTTATTTAATATGATGATACTTCACTGGAACATCTTTCCCATTTAAAACTTTTAGGGATGAATTCATTTCAGTTAGAGGCACAGGTAAGATGAAGGTATTGACAATGAATTATGTTTTGTAAGAGTTTTAGAAATTATTTATAAATGTTGAAATCTATAGCTGTTTTATGCCCACCTTGTCATTTCATTTATGCTTTCTTTTTAAAAACTGTCTTTTTTAAAAATGCATAGTCTCCTTTTCAAGGCAGAATGTGAGAGAAGGAATAATTTTAGAAAATTCCAGAGCCAAATAATATTTTAAAAAGGCAAATTAAAGTCCTCTTTTACATAATACCCCTTTCTGATATTTGTTCCAATAAAGAATAAAAGCAAGATGGTGTAGGCGTTAGAGCAGGGGATGATAATCAGGACTCCAGAGTCTATTTCCAGCCACTAACCCAGGATGGTGGCCTGGTTTTCATTCCCCTTGATGGACTCGCGCTGCAGAACTTGTTATATTTGTGGTGTCAGGCATGAAGCTGAGGGTGAAGCAATGATTCCAGCTGTACTCTGAGATGTGATGAAAGCAGGCTTCAGGTTTTGGCTCTGCTGCAGTTTGTGTGAATTTGCAGGCGTGTACACTCCTCCAGTCCAAACCCTGGGTCCAAGCAGAGAGCAGGGTACTGGCACCCCAGCTCTGCCTGGCTCCGTTCCAGCTGAAGAGGGGGCTGCGCCTTTACCCCTGCAGTGCTGAAGCACTGAAAGAAGGCAAGGACCCACCTTAGAGCCTTGGTGGTAACAACAGAGATGCGAGAGGTCTGAATTAATATCGCTCGAGGCAGTGGATAGAGGGAGAAGTGCTCGGTGTTGGTCCCTTGGGTTAAGTTCATGGTTTATGCACCTGTGGGTGCCTCAGTCTGGAGGGTATCAACCACCCATGGTCCTGCAGCAGGGCCTGGGCAGCGATGTCTTCTGCCAGTCTGGGTGAAGCACTGAAGTGAGATGAAGCAAATACAGTCCCTGGTGCAGAAAAGTGCACGCTGGCGTCGGCATCGGCTGCCACGCACGTCGCTGATGGGCAGAGATCACAGTGGGGAACTGCCCTCTGGGACATGCCTGGGGTGGCAATTGTCCATCCAGGCTTCTGCTTGCCAGGTTGAACCCGTGCAGAAGGACAGAACTTGGGACATGCCTTTGCCTGCTGAGCTGCCCATTAGCCCAGCTGTAGCTGCAGAGCAGGAGAGCATGGCTGGATCTAGACTGGGACTGGGGAGTTAGGGCCTCAGGATTTTATTAAGATTATGCATTGTCAAAGACAACATTTTTGGTCATTTAACAGCGATCTGTCTGAAAAACACATTTTTCATTTTAGTCTTCCTTTTAATAGCTACTAGCAACTGCTGATTGCAGATGGGAACGTTTATGGATAAAGCCTTTCCTTTTCATAGTGCTGCAGCCTGGCTGGCTGGCTCCTCCTCGGCATTTGTTGGTTTGGAGTGGGTTTGTTATTTTATTTCCTCCATTTTTTTCCTGATAGTTTCTCCTTGCCAAGAAAATCAAATCTGAGAACTGGGGTGAGTGTGTTGCAAGAAAACGGAGAGATGCCATGAGGCGCCTTGGTACAGGGGAATGTGAGAACAGACTTGACAGAAGACCTGGAGGGCATTTGGACCACACTCAAGTAGAAATGGACACAGTGCAGAACTAGCAGATGCAGAAAAATTAAAGGAAAAGAAATAACTGTGATACAAAGTGAAGGCATCAGGAGATCAGAAGAGGTGTGATGGATGAACAGGAAAGATGAGCAGAGTAGCGTAGACAGAGAGAAGCTCTTCCCACTCCTGTCATGTGCCTCAGCCAAGGAGGTGATAACTCACTAACTAGAACCAGATGGACTCATTTCTCTGCTCTCCGCGGCTCAGCAAAACTTGTTTCAGCTGCCACCGAGGATGAGTTTCAGAGTCTTAGCACAGATCACTTCTCTTTTGACAACCAGTTTGGAGACCTGTCAACACATTTTCCAAAGCACTCAACATCTGAAATTACGGTCAGTTAAGAAGCATCTGAAAGAGAGCTGGGAGCTTTTGAAGATCCAATTTTTGCCCCAGGATGCTCAAAAACCAGCTCTGAGACATTAATCCTGTGACTGACACAGATCTGGTTTTATCCCAGCCTCACACCACTGGCTGTAGTGGAGTTATTCTTGGTCCTCACTGCTGTAAATGAGAGAGCAAGATTAAAATGTCTCTAAACACTTGGAATTCTTTTTTTAGCAAGATGTGTTTTCTAAGTGGAAATAATAATAAACCGAAGACTTTTTTTGGAATATCCTGAATATCCTGAGAGTCAGCACGCCTTTTCCTGCTCAGTGCAGGGAGTCTGGTGGAACAAGCTGCCCCCGCCAGCCACAGGGACAGGGAATAACGAGTGCCTGAGAGCACAAGCTGCAAATCAGAGGTGGCAAGCTGGGCTCGAGAGGGATGAGTTGATGCTGAATGACATCATTACAGGGCTAACCCAGCAGCTGCTCTGCCTGAGGAAAGAGATTTGTCAGCAAGTTGAAAAATCCCCTCAAATTTTCTTTGCCAATGCAGCAGAAACAGAGGAGACATGGGGACAGCCGGGTGGGGGCGTGAAGGACACGGTGGGACAAGCACCAGGTCTTCAACTAAGCCAAATTCTGCAGAGGAGTGAGTCCAGGGCTTGCTTTCCGTTCCTGGCTTTTAAGTCTCCTTTTTCCTCTGTTATGTCTAAATTTTAAAGAAAGGCAAAGCAGTGGAGGGATTTTTCTTTCATCCAGCATTCAGTAGGACAGCATATAGCTGGTAATTTTAAAGCAATATCCAGGGGGCTCAGAAAGTATGAAGATATTCCCAAGCTTTCTGTTTTTATTGTGAGCTGGGAGCTGGGAAAGACTTGATATCCGCAGGTGCTGTTCTGTGCAAGACGACATGAATTGACATTGGACACAAAGGCTAGAGAGAGCTTTGCTGTAACGATTAATGCCCAGAAACTGAACATGACAGGTGCAGCAGGGATTGTGGCACCAGCTCATACCTGTCATCTCCCACAGCAGACATATCCTCCGCCTCTAGTACTTCCATGCTGGTATTGTTATAGGCACAGCCGGAGCAGAAGATTGAAGAGGAAATGTGACACTGATAATTTGAGGTCCTGAACTTGTCCATGAAGACACTGCCAAGAAGAGGGCTGGTGCAGTGGAGCAGTGCCTCTCAGATGTGACTTGGAGCAATGGTTGCCTTCTTGCATCGCAATTAGGTTGTCGTTACCCAGTGAAGCCATGTAACCACAGCCCCATCATGGGCTGCTCATTCCTTGATGGAATTTCTGCCTTCAGACAGGTCTTTCCAACACTGTAGTTGTCTTTTAAGGCTGTCTTCGGGTTGACTGGGGTGGAGGAAACTTGTCCGTCCACCAGGATTATGCTGAAATATAATCCAGTCCTCTAAAATGCTAGTAAGAACCCCCTCTTTTGTCCCACTGAAGGCAATGTGGAAGTTTACAAGTGTGCTCTTGTTTTCATTGTGAGGAAGTTCACAAAAGGAGCTAGGGACGCATCCCTGGCCAGGAGCTCTGCTGCTCCCCAGGAGCATGAGCTTGTCGCTGGACATCAGGCAGGACAGGGTAGCTGCTTTATGGTATGAGCTGAAGCCTCAGGGAGAGGAGTATCTATACAGTGTGGGCCTGGTCTTAACAGAGTCTCTAGGAATTGCTGGAACACTCACTGGGTTTGGTAGGGCAGCACCATTGACTTCACACCTCCTTAGAGGTTTATGTTAATGCAGCACTAAAATACAGTTCCAAGAATTAGCGTTTCCCAAAGGGTAAATGGCCAGAAAAGCTGAAATCAGCAACTCCTGTCTCTGTAAAAGGGTTGAGGCTAATTATAAAACTTCTCAGTTGCCCTCAAAAGCAAGGACATCACACATGTGATGGCTGTGTCATGAAGGAATCATGGTGGCTTTATCTGGCAGAGTAGAAAGGGGAGCTTGGGGTTCTTGCTGGCTGGCAGGTGTGTGCTTTGCCTGAGAAGGAAGAGCAGGTACCCCTCGAATGCAGCAAGCCTGCAAAACAGATATGGTTGGACTGCAGTGAGGTTGATTGAGTCAGGTCGTGATAACTAGTGTACAGGTATTAGACTATGCTGGACCAGGACTCGATGTGGGACAGGGTGGCTCTGCTGGTCTACGTGTTTTGTTCTCACTCTCTCTCCCTGTCTACCAGCCGAGTGGTACTGGTGAGTCATGGAGAACACTCAAAGCTCTGAAAAACCTCTTTGCAGTTGTTCTTGGAGGC
The DNA here is from genome assembly GCF_000703405.1 of Apaloderma vittatum. Classification (NCBI taxonomy): domain Eukaryota; kingdom Metazoa; phylum Chordata; class Aves; order Trogoniformes; family Trogonidae; genus Apaloderma; species Apaloderma vittatum. The sequence continues at coordinate 8,672 of NW_009712365.1, forward strand.
AGAAAAAGGGGCAGCAGTTGTGATCTGGGGTGCAGAATGAGAGTTTCAAATACTGCACCTCTGTGGAAGGAGAAGCCCACCTCAAATGTGCCACCTGTGCTCTCCTCTGCCTCTCTGAGTTGCTTACAGGGCATTAAGTAGCTCTCACAGGGCTGGAGAGCCAAAGACAACACCCAAAACAAGGGATGTGGAAGGAAAAGAGAAAGCTCAGCTGTGCTCTCACCCGAGACCTTTGAGCCACCACTTCAGCATCGAGAGGAGAAGCTGACCAAGCTGGACACCCCACACCACTGGGGACAGCACCGTTCCCTGGGCATGGGTGCAGTGGTGGGGGGAAAAGCCAGCACCTTGCAACCAGCCCTGCAGACCCTGGCTCCCCACTCACTGGGAAAACTAATTTTCAAGAAGCTGCCTTGAAGCCTTCTCACTTATTTTCTCTTGGCTGCTTATTTATGACATTTAGACAAGTTTCAAGCTGCAGTGTTTGAATTCCCCCAAGTCCATGTGTTCATCATTATGCCAATATCTTGTTTCTTCTCAAAGCATCTTCACCCAGGGCTACCCACTGGCTTTCCATTATTCAGAGCCTGGTCCCCACAAGGCTCCCATCATGAGCAAGACTCCCCATGGGGAAGCTGGGAGCTCATGAAGTCTCCGATTTTTTTTCCTTAGTTTGAAGCATTTGGATCCCAAAGCCAAGCCTTGGGCTTTCTCAGCTGCATCCTTGCAATCCTTTACTGCTACCCTCTATGACAGGGAGATCACAGGGAAGACAAAACAACCTCTCTTGCCCATCAGAGATATCTCTTGCAACAGTCTCTTTGTTGTTCCAGCCCAGGGGCTTCTTCCACGTTACAGGCTGTAAGAGACAGCGCAACGGGTCAAGGCAAGGCCAGAGATCCCAAGGGAGAAAAATGAAAACAAGCTCCTTTAATATAAACTATATGTTTTCTCATCCCTGCTCAATTTACACACTGCATTATTAGCTCCTCTCTGACAAGCGGTGTTTATCTGGCAGGGGACAACTCTCATTAGCAACGAAGGACAGCATCAGATTTTTCTGTGCCTTGTATAAACAGTATCTTTCGCTTGTGTTTTTCTTTTAAAATGATTGAGCAAACAGCTCAAAAGCAACTGAGGGAAGGCTGCAGCACCCTGATCCCTTTCCACATGCCTCCAACTATTTTAGAAGCTTGAGGGAAAATAAAACATTGAGTCAAGTAAAACTTTTCAACTCTCTGATTTAGAAAGGTCAAAGAAAATCCATCTCTAGGATGGTGAAAAAGAAGTGAGTTTTCAGGTTCTGTTAAAACTGCTGGCTGGTCATGGTAACACAGACTAATATTTTAATAATATTCAGAATAATTGCTGTTTACACAGAAGCTGTGTTTTATGTGAAGGTCACTTCTATTAAGTCAGTATCTTTTCCAGGAATAGAACTCTCTTTCTCTGGAAAACCAGAAGAAAAGTAAAAAGCTGTTATTTTGTAAAACTGACCAGTTCTAATACTCTTCTCAGCCCTGGGGTGGCTGAGGGCTGGAGGGGCAGCCAGCAGGGCAACTCTCGTCCCATTGCACCAGCCCATGCCCAGTGCTAAACCTTCCTGTTACCTTCCTGTGCCAAAGAAAAACTCTCTTACAGACGCATTTCTTCTCCTGCTTCCCTTTGATCATGCTCTGGAGCCGAGCATCCTGCCCCAGGCCAGCTAGAAGATTTACTTTGTTGGCTTCTGGAAACAATGAGCTGGTTTTGGAGCTGAAAAGGCTCCTGGCAACCCTGGTGTCTCAGCCAGGAACCACCATGGTTCTGCCAGAGGCAGCCCTCTCCCCCCTCAGACACCATCCTATGCCAAAGTTGCTCCCTGCCCAGAGGTGGCAGTTCGATGAGTACTGTCCCCCTGTGCTGGGGTGCTCTGGCTCAGCGTCACCACAATCTCATGCAGCCGTGGCCATAATTCCTATCTGGGTCCAACCTTGAGGGCCCTGATATGGTCTTTGCTGACTTTGAGAGCATCCAGCACCACTATTTTTGGCCCTGTGTTTCCAGGATCACCTCGTGCATTTAGAGCATCAAAAAAATGTTTAGTAAAAATCATTAGCAGTGTCACAGAGGCCAGCAAGCAAGACAGTCCTCTCGTGCTTATGAGGTGGTTAACAGCTTGCCACCATTAAAGCAAAGGCTCCACCGTGCTGCTCCACCTGCATCTTCCTCCTCCTCCTCAGTGCCCTCTGTGTGAGCTGGGGTCCTGGCTTCTCCAAACCCTCAACCTTCCTCACATACTGCAGCCCCTGTAGCTGGTGGCTTTGTGCTGGTCTTGCTGTAGTGCCCACCTCCAGCTTCTCCAGAACATGCCTCATTGGAGCATTTTAATAGCTCAGGAGAACTGCCAACATGTGCTGGTGCCCCTGGACCTGGAGAGATGTGTCTTGAGTGTGCTCCACCCAGGTAATCATAGAATCATAGAATGGCCTAGGCTGGAAGGGACCTTAGAGATCATCTAGTCCAACCTCCCTGTCATGGGCAGGGACGCCTCTCAACTAGATCAGGCAACACATGGGGACCGAGCGGGAATGTTCAACACCTGCTTCCCACCATAAGTCCTGACCAAAACGGTGAGGCTGAACCAGAGCAATGGGGTGGATGGATCCTGCCAGGCCAACCTAGCAGGACATGGCTCATTTCTAATGGCCACACCAGGTGAAGATATGTCTGGGACACGGAGGGACAGCCATGTGACCCAGCAGGAGGTGGACAGACAGTGTGGATATCTTGCTCCCAGGGATTGCTCCCTCTCATACAGCCACATCACCATCTCCTAGTGCTTGGGCCAGCTCTCCTCCACAACATTCCTGGGCCCCACAGGCATTATGATTGCTTTGACTGGTGGTTTGTTGGGGTTTTTTAAAATTTTTATTCAAGTTTTCACCATAAAGGGGTGGATGTGCCTTAATCTGCTGGTCTGGGGTTTTCCTAACATGAGGCTGAGGAGTGTTGGGTGTCTGGGTGGTGGCTCACAAGCACACGTGGGTGTTTGAGAGCATGAAGCCTGCTGGGGTAGTGCTGGAGGAGTGTGCAGGGCAGGAGGAGCCAGGCTGTGCCGGTGTGGCCCTGTGCCTTTTATACACAGCCCCTGGAAAGTGCCTGGAGCTGAGCTGTATTCTCCTCCTGGGCAGAGCTGGCTGGAGCTCAGCGCACTGAAAGGGACCAGTGAGCAAATAATACTGTGCTGCAGACAATCAGGGGTCCAGCATTTGAGCTGACCCTCTGGCCTCCTTTTTTTGGTGCATGTAACATCTGAGGTGGGGCTGTTTTAGTGTTTGCACTCAGCTGGCAGTAAGGTACCTGCCTTCTTAGCTGGTGCAGAGGTACCTCGTGCGTCTGGCATGGAGGTCGTGGTGGGACGAGGTGGCCCAGACTGTGCCTGGCATGCAGTGGCTGAGAGCAAACAGGAGGAGCCAGAACTTGGGATCCCTCCAGAGTCCTCCAACCCCTCTTCAAGGATTATTTTTATGGGTCTGTGGCTGAAAAATAAAAGGCTTGTGGTTTATCCACAGACCAAGACAAGCTGAAAGGCTGATCCCTGCTCCAGCTCCCAGTGAGGTGAGTTGGTGCTTTGAGCCAGGCTCAAGGACAGCGACTAGATCCACTTCTTCAGTGGTGGGCTTGCTGCCAGACTTGCTGGCTGCCCCGAGGGGTGTAAGTGTGCTAGCAGGAACCAGAACCAATTTTGCACCTTCCAGGGGACAACATGGATTTAAAGGTCTGGCCCTGAGCAACCTCCCTCTCCAGGGAGAGCAGGCAGCTGCCTCTTCAGGGTGCCACAGAGGTGGGTCGCCTTGCCTTGGGGAAGCGCCCTGTCATCCTTGGGAGGATTTTTGCTGTGGAAATGTTTCATATCATGACGCATTTGCAACTCCCTTTCCAGTTTGGCTCTGCCAGACAGCAGACTGCCTCTCCACGTTGCCCGTAGCAACATCTGCTGGTTAAAATTAAGTGAGCTGCGACAAGCAGGGTAGGTTTCCTGGTGGATATGTGAGAATGGTTGATATTATTACCATTATTGTTATTGCTATTACAATTATTGCTACCACTATTATTTATAGCTCTGGGGGCCTTGCAGCAATTATTTTTGGCTGGGGACGCAACGGTGTGCAACTCAAAAGCAGAGTTCCCCAGGCAGCACCTCCACAAGCCTCAGGGCACAGCAGCCTGGGGCAAAGGGACTGAGGTCACAGCAGATCTGATTCTCTCCTCTTGCTTAAACAACTGCTTTTCTTGGCCGGGATCTGGTGGGAAGAAGCGTACAGCATCAGTAGGGAATCCTTTTTCCTGGAAAAAATATGTATGTGTCAGCGTGTCGGGGGCAGTTGGACAGTGCAGCGTGTCACCGATGCTCAGGCTGTGCGATGTGCTGCCAGTCTCCGGGGATGGAGCTGCCCGGCGAGGTTCCCACTCACCAGCTCACACGCACTGCTGCACGACGTGCAAGTCGGAGGTTTTGGCAGAACGTGTCTTTGGATGGGCTGAGCTGTGCAGAAGTGACTCATGGCTTTGGATGCCTTCGTTTCTGAGTTATTTTCTGAGTAATTTTGCTCTACTCTTGGTTTTCTTTGCTATTTTGTGTTTTGGGGAGCCCAGCAAAGCCTGTGGCTCAACGCTTGAAGGGTGTGGTGAGAGAAGTACGTTCTGGTAGGTTCTGCATCCAAGCCATGATGAGCTGGCAAATAATAATTAACAATTAATTTGTTTCAAAATAAGTTATTTTTTGGAGGGAAGAGTGCTCATTAACTTGTGTGGGGGGTGTGGACTTTGACCTTATAATCTTTCATTTTTGATTGTTTCCCTGTTGACCTTTAAGCAATTTATTTTGCTGTCTCCAACAGGGATGTGCTGTGTTTCCCCCCCTTCCATGCTGCCTTCTCTGAAAGCAGGAGGCTGCTGTTAAATGCTTGGCACCCCTGTGAGGGTACTTGGGTTGGAAATTGGTATGTAGCTATACATATATTTTTACATATATATATATCTGCCTGTCTGCTAGGGGACATTGCCAGCATTCATGAATTCAGTTTTTTTCCCTGTTTAATTTCATTCCATTCCACAGGGTTGTTCAGTTCCTCCAAACTGATATGCAAATTTTTTTTTTGACATCTTTATATTACCACATACTACTTTCTGTGCCACTGGCATTGCCAGAAATTGCTAAATGAGCCCCAAGACTGAAATTTGAGTATCTCCAGGAGTTGTCTCTTGTAGCCTGAGAAAACCCTTACTGAGACAGAGCATTGAGATCTCCCTTAGTTCATTTTTGTCCTGATTTTGGCTGGAATAAGATTAATTTTATTCCTGTTAGCTGGTGCAGTGGTGTGTTTTGGATTTAGGATGAGAATAATGTTGATAATGCAGGGATGTTTTAGTTGCTGCTGAGCGGTGCTTACACTAAGTCAAGGACTTCTCAGCGTCTGCTGCTGCTCTGTCTGGGAGGAGGCTGGGGGCGCACAAGAAGCTGGGAGGGGACACAGCAAATTGCCCAGTTATATTCCATACCATACAAGGTCATGCCCAGTATATAAACTGGAGTGAGCTGCCCAGGGGGCACTCTGGCTCAGGGACTGGCTGAGCATCAGTCAGCAAGTGGTGAGCAATTGTACTGTGCATTGCTTGTTTTGTGTGTTCTTCTATTATCATTACTGTTATTGTTTTCCCTTTATTTCTGTCCTATTAAACCATCTTTACCTCATCCCAGGAGTTTTACTTTTTTTTCTTTTCTGATTCTCTCCCTTACCCCACTGTGGGACAGGGACTGAGCAAGTGGTTGTGTGGAGCTTGATTGCTGGCTAGGGCTAAACCACGACAGTTTGCCACCCATCTCACAGTTTCCTCCCACCAGGTATCGCCTTCTGTAGTTTAACTAAGAATATCACCATAAAAAAATTGCAAGTGTGGTGAGATATGATTGAATGCCTCTCCTTTACCTAGAAAATCAGTTATTCAGGAAAGCTTGCAGAATTCTGTGACAAGAATTTTGCTTGGCAGATGTACCACAGACAAGTGGAGCTTTAGTTGCCCAGGGCATCTTTCTTGCCTTTCTTAAATTACTGTTTTCCAGCAATACTTCTAAACCACTGTAGATTAATTTCAAATACTTGCTGCTGAACTTGCAATTTCATAGCCACTTCTCCTCTGACTCTGGGATGGAGCTGGTCCAGTTTCTCCAATTTGCACACACCAAGCTCTTTGAGATTTTCTTCCCCTTTAGATGTGGTCATTTCCATATCCTGATGTCCCTCATCCGTCTCCAGTTTGGCCTGAAATTCAACACCCTCTTTCTTCCCAAAGCCTGACACCAAGCAGCCACCTCATTTGAAGGACATAGTTTGGCATCTTTAGTCTCCACCACACCCTGGGCATGCAGAAGCCACATTTCTTCCGTCTTTTCTCATTTATGACTCATGAGCATTTTGCTAGTTGTTTTAATTTCCTTTGCAAGATAGCTTGACTTTGGCAATTCTCATGTTACCCCTGCACATTCTGACCTTTAACATAAAATTCTCCTTGCTGGTTAATCCCTTTTTCCATTCATTGCAGGCTTGTGGTTATTCCTAATATTCTTTTTGTGGTAATTCTTCATCTAGTTAAGGCTTTCGCCTTTACCCTGGGAGGTTTCCTCTTCTGCCTGGGATTGTATTCCAGATTGTTGTCTATTCAGTCAATTTCCCTGATTAATTCCCTTAATTTATCAGAATTTCCCCTCTGAACAAGGTAGCAGCAAGCTAAAAAATTCTTCTGGCAGGATCAGGAGGGACTAGCCATGGGCCATGATTTTTGGACATGATGATAACACAGGACTGCTGAGGGGCTCTGGGACCCCAAAGCAGGTCCCACCAATGGATGCCCAGTGCGGGATGATCACAGAATCACAGAATTGCCCAGATTGGGCAATTCTTTAAGATCATCCAGTCCAATCATTAACCTGACACTGACAAGCCTTGACTAAACCATATCCCTAAGCACTATGCCTACATGACTCTTAAATACCTCCAGGTACTTGGACTCCACCACTGCCCTGGACAACCCGTTCCAAAGCCTCATAAATCTTTCGATAAAAAAAATTCTTCCTAATATCCAATCTAAACCTCCCATGGCACAACTTGAGGCCATTTTCTCTTGCCCTGTCACTTGTTAGTTGGCTGAACAGACCAACCTTCACCTCTCTACAACCTCCTTTAAGGTAGTTGTAGAGAGCAAGAGGGGCTCCCTTCAGCCTCCTTCTCTCCAGGTTGAACACCCCCAGTTCCCTCAGCTGCCCCTTATAAAACTTGTGTTCTAGGCCCTTTATCAGCTTTGTTGCCCTTCTCTGGACATGCTCTAATACCTCAGTGTCCTTCTTGTAGTGAGGGGTCCCAAAACTGAACACAGTATTTGAGATGCAGCCTCACCACTGCCGAGTACAGGGGTAAAAATGCTGAGTACAAGGGTAAAAAATGCTGGAGCCGCTCCCAGGGCAAGCTCCAAAATGGCATTCCCTTGTGTGCTCAAAAACATCTCTTCTACGTAGGACTTCAAGTGCATTTTTCACATGGGAAAAATCTTGCTGGTGAAGGATGCAAGGAAAAAGCCGACATGCGTCAGATGAAGGCTGCCAAGTACTGGAAAATGTTTGCTCTAAAGAAGTGTGTGAAATTACTGTCTAAAGCTGAAATGAACCTGGTATGCAATAGCTGTTTTGGGTCTGAAAAGGTCAACTGGGTGATGAGGCAAGGAGGACTTATACACTCAGAGGCTATGTAATAAAATTAAAAGTTTTCAAAAACAGTCCAGTTCTTGTGAGCAGCATCATTCCATTTTCTCCGGGCAGAGACAAATCCTGTGCTCAGGTCAAGATTTTTACCTGAAAAGACCTAAATCTGAGGTGGCCTGGCCACAGCCAGTGGTCACAGAGGGATAATGGACAATTTTCTTCTTGAATGGCCAGGCAGCACACTCTGGAATCAAACTCTTCTCCATCAAGCCCTTTTTTTGCCATGTATAGTGAACAAACATATTATTACTCTTATTCTTACTTTTATTCTTATTCCATTCTTATTCTTATTCTTGCTTATTCCTCTTCCTCTGTCACTTTCTTTTCTGTTACTATTGCTATTGCTTTTACCACCATTACCATATTACTATTACTATTAATATTAACATTACTAATAATATTACATCAGCATCATTACAGGCTGGAGCCACCCTTCAGACCAAAATTGGACCATGCAATGAGCTTCACAAACAAAACATCCATGACTCCCATCCGAGAGCCTTCCCAGCTTGAGGGCTGGGGACAAGCAAAGAGGATGGGGCAACAGGAGTGAGGGGCTCCCACGCTCCTCGGGCACACAGGCAGACCCTTGTTGCTGTCTTGCTTTGCCCAGACGTTGGCACGTTGCTGCTGGAGACCAGTGCTGGGGACCTGTTGATGGTGGATGGGGACAGGGACGAGGTTGGTGGTGCAGCCCCAGCTGGGGTTGGGTGAGGCCGCGAGGTCTCGCGGGCAGGAGAAGAGCCAGGGCGCACACACAGCCATCTCGGTAACATGATAAGGAGCTCATGGACTCTGAAAATAAAGGCTCATCCATCTAAAAAAAGCCCTGTGGTGAGGGGTGAGGCATTACTTAACACCCAAGTGAAAGGGATCTTACTTCTATGCCAGATTTGGGCTTAAGGGAACGTCTACAACAATTTCATTTTAAAAGCAGAGGTACATCAAGCTGGTCAACAGATATTAAGAATAATAAAAATAACAACAATCATTACAGTCAAATAGTATTATTCACAGCTTGAGACAGGGCTTTTGGGCCATCACTCATGGCCTCACTGTGCAAGGCCCTGTACAAACACCTAAGTCATGGCAGGTCCTTCCTCCCAGCTCATCAGTCTTAAAAAC
>NW_009712365.1:17607-52855 GCF_000703405.1 Apaloderma vittatum
TGCTCCTTTACCAGTCCAAGGGCAGCCAGCTTGGGTGCTCCCGCTTGGGTGCTCCATGTTCCCCATGGTCCCATCACTGCTTTGATGGGCTCGGGGCATAGACAGCACCAAAGACATGGTGGCCACCAATCCTCCAACAAGAGCAGAAAACCGCTGGATTTGGTGCTTGACCTGCTCATTTCTGGGCATGCGATGAATTCAGGTGGAATTCACCCCCTGAGCAGCAAACTTCTGCACACCAACTCGCGGAGCGATTACAAGAGCCAGCCTACCAGAAGGGTCATCCTAAAAATATTCTGAATAACCGGCCCAAGGAGGTGACCTTCAGCTCCTCACACCCTGTGACACCTTTTTCCCTCCCAGCGGGATTTCTCCTGCCTGGGTTGATCGAGTCCCAAATCAGGGACTGAAGAGTTGACATCGGCTGCCATCACAGTCCCCTGTCCTTGCCTCAAGCCCAGCTGTCCTGTGGGAAGCTTTGAATGCCTGGAGGGTCACCAGCTGCCCACCCCGTTTCTGAAGGGGCCCAAGGACACTCCCAGGGCACATGGGCACCAGGGGGGCCATGAACTGGGAGTCAAAGAAGCCACGTTGCTGCCAGGGAAGCCACCGCAATGGCCAGGTGTGGATACAGCCTCCTAGGAGATGCGGTGACACTGCTGTCCTTCAACTTCTAGCTTGCTGAGAGCTCCCTCACTGCCTCTCCCAGTGGTACCAGGGAAAACACAAGCTCTGGCCCAGCACTGAGCTTTGTCACAGGACCTCAGCCCCCCACAAGATTGGGGGGGGGTGACAACATGGACCTGGGTCTCATCTCTCATCGCTGCCCTGCTTTGTGTCAGTGTAGGGCACTGGCAAGGGACCGAGGTCTGGGCTGTGGCAGGGCCATGCAGGGTTACTCTGGAAAATATGCGTGCTGATATTCTATTCATCTAAAGCTGAAGTGGCTGGTATGAAAGAAAATAGCTTCTGGTCTTTCATACCTCGAGTCAATGAATTCCTGGGCCTTTTATAGAATGCCGGGTGCTCTTGCATTTACAAGGCTGCGAAGCTGCGGCTTAAGGTCTGGAGGAACATTAATCACGGTGGGGACGATGACAGCTGCTCACCGGGCATCGCACGTTATGCCCCGTTTTCTCCATTTGCTTTGGTCTGCGGAGAGGGGGACGTCATTACCTTCAGATCTATAGGATCACTGGGTCCTCCAGTTTTAGTACTGGAATCCTAGCACAGGATGCAGCTCAGCACTGGCCTCAGGCACATCCCTGCGATTGGCTTTCCCCCCGCCAGGCTGTCATTTCAACTGCACTGTTGCACCATGGGGGTGAGGATCTCTGCAATAAGAGCCACAGACCTGTAAGAACTTGGGGCTTTCCCACCCCACGCTGTGCACTTCCTGGGTGAGCAGCTCATCCACCACAGAGTACCCAAAAATCTGACTACGAGTGGTCTGGGAACACAGCAGGACGCTCAGACCCAGCCCGGTTTGTTGCTGGTTGACCGGGAATGGCGATGGCAAGTGGACACCGGGCAGCACCCTCCCTGCCAGCAATGGGTGTCTGCGCCTTGCGCCTGGTTCACTGCAGTGTGCCTAAGTCCAGCCCCAAGAGGTATTTATCGATGTGAGAGATCAGTTTTTCCCCAAGAATGCACCTCACCAGTGTTTGTATGCCTGCTCCTCTACAATACAGGAAGGAAAGAACCCTGAATTTGGTAATGAACCAGAGCAGAAGAGATGTCACAGCTGTTTAGTGCACTGAGTTCAAGCGAATCCTGAAAAGGTCTCATCATTTTGGGTGTGATTTGACCTGTGATTCCTGAGTGCTTCTAAATGGCACTTTTGTTAATATTTTTAGCTCTTCTGAGCTCTCTCCCCATACGTGCCAAGTAAGGAGACCACTGCCCAGTACTTCCTTTTGAGAGCATGCAGTAATCAGGGCTTTCAATGTTTAAACAAATTGACTCTGGAACTTTGTTTCTTTCCATGTTTTTTGCTGAGGTTAATAGGCAAAATGTACTTAACCTGGAGACAGCATTACAGCGATGTTCTTGTTTTTTTTTTGCTGGAGCATCCGTGGTGAAGACAGAACCTAAAAATGGGATAAACCCCCTCCTTGTTACTTGAACACGGCTGGCTATGAGGCTTTTCTCACCCTAATACTGGTTTGGCCTCTCTCAGTTCCTTTTCTCCCATGGCCTTGAAAAGCCAAGCTAAGTCCCAAATTTTACTGTCCAATCCTGACTTGAGAAAAGTTGAAAAGCCACAATTTCAGCAATCACCACGTTTTTCCTCTAGGTGGCAAACAGCCAGGGCACTACAAATACCTCCAGCTGCCATGTCTTGAAGATGGAGCGATCAGATGGGTCAGGCTGACCTGTGCTCGCACAGGGAACACAAGGTGCTGGGACATGGGTGAAGAAAACTGCTGCTCGAGTTTCTGCAAAACTCTTGGATATTTTCTGACGGACTCCTGTCCAGGGCAGGTTGTTTTTGCAACGTGTGCAAGGATTCGGAGAGAAGAGGTTGGGATGGGCAGAAGAGAACCCACAGGAGAGAGATGCCCTTCGTGGCTTCCATGCCTTTCATGCCTGCAGCTCCCTGGGACCTGATTCAGGAATTTTCTAACAGACACTTTCAAGAGCATGGGAGAGCCTACTGAGCAAACCTTCCTCACCCAAAGCCAGACACTTGGTAACTTTTGCTCCCCTGTTTATTTCGGTTGTATAAGCAAACATACAAGCACCCTTTCCACTGGGCCAGAGCATTCCCCAACAGCTTGAAATAGGATCTGATCTTTATTCCTTACTGAGAACATTATAGTAATTCAAGAATTCCTAGACCTACAAGATATTTAGGTATCTCACTGACACTGATCCAACATGTGCCAAATAAAGAAGTCCCAGACCTTCAAGAACAACAAACAACAACAAAATCAATGGGAGCGCGAGGCTTAGCAGAAATGTAGGGCTTTAGATCTTCACCGAAGTGCTTCATTAAGTTTCCACTCTCATTTCCTGCAGGTGAAGAAGATCTCACTAAAATCCTGCTCTTCTTACTTGGCAGAGCTCCCAGTCTGATCCTCTGCTTTGCAGACCCACGGATTTTGTGCCCACATATACCTACCAGTGGCACCAGCTGTGGGGCTTTTCACTTACAAAAAACAGAGAAGCTGCAACCTTAAAGTCCCTGAGGTACCAACTCTCAGTCCTAGCACACTGTACGCAAAGCTTAGAGAACTGTTTAAAATGTCCTTTCTTCTTGAGGACTGAACATATTCACACCCGAAAAGTGAGAAAATAAACATGTTTATACATTTATTATATACAATATTAAGGCACAAGTTTAAACAGCAAAGAATAAGAAATCTTTGGCCGACCAACAATATCAATATTTGCTGTGGGTGACACATGCGTTCTTCATTTTCCCCCCTATGTACAAATAACCCTCCAGCTGTACAACACTGTACACCAACTTCTCTATACAACCAACAACGATAAAAAAATGACAGTATTTTACAACTAGTTACCAACATCACCTGGAATGGCTACAGCACAGTTCCCCAAAACACAAAACAGTTCAAAGAGCTGGGAAAACCAGCACAACTGGAGTTGGGCCGCTTTGCTGAGAGGCTGATCCACGGTAGTAGTACTCCACGGGAGACCTGCTGGTCCTCCAGATCTTCCCTCCAGGAACCAACACCTCTCGAGTTCAGCACAACTGAGGAGAATGAATCTACATGAGCTGCTGCCTACTATGAGTTACCTGCACCGCAAAGAATTTCTGACACGTGACCATGAATCTAGGGCAGCACTGACTGTAAACACACCTTTGGATACCAGGAACTGGAGGGGCTGTGGTCTCCGTGAAGAGGAGGAGGAGGAGGAGTGCTGAGCTCTAGCTGCCTCAGAGAAGCTGAGCAGAACCACTACCAAACGTTCACTGAAAGCCACGTCCCACACGCTGATCCAACACTGTTTCTGCTGGACGCCCAGACATCTGCCTGCACACGACCTATTCAACAGTTTCATCAAAAAAGATAATACAGCTGGTAATAAAACACTCAGGGACTTCCAAGCACCTGGGTATCCTTATTTCTTGGAGAAAAATGACAAAATGAAATATTCACCATCATTTGATTTGTATTCCCTTGCTTTGTTTTCCTCCTGTCCCGCTCCTACCACAGACACTTGAGGAAGGGCCGTGGTGGTGGGTCAGCGCTGATGCCAGGCGTGGGCCCAGCTTTTATGCAAACATTTATAACATTTAAATTAACTTTAGAGGAAAAAATAAAAATATTTTACAAGGCATATATTAAGCTGCGTAACATCTTCTAAGGGTTTTACACATTTGGTTTCACAATGCAAAGCTGCTAATACTTGAAACACACAGCTTGCCCAGACAACCCACCTACCACTACTTTGCTTAACAAGTGCAAAAATCAGAAAGAGGGCGACACTGACGTACGTCTAATCCTATCTACACGCAAAAATAAGTGCATAGATTTAATGTAACAGTTTTAGTTTTTAAAAAATGGTATCAGCCAGGCAGTATTGAACACAAGGCTCTGGCCCCTGAAAGCTTTGAGGTTGCAAGGACTTCACTTTTCAGCAGAAGCTGAGTTTAAAGTGCCTGGTGTTTTCACAATCAAGGGCTTCAATTCGATACCTACAAGACGGGGTGACCTCCAGCCAGCCCAGAGCACACGATTACTTCCACACCTGTCACTTTTCCACTCTAGGCAGCTTCACATAAAATCCCATCACCTATTTTCCCAAAGCCAAGTTCTTCTTAACGTCATTATGGTGCACCACAAGGTTCAGGAACCGCAAAGTCAATTCAAAGATACCTCATGGAGGAGAATTTCCCTATCAGCATGTGCAACGCACGAAGTAAATGCTATGCCACCATTAACACAGCGGGCAAGCTGGCTGCCTTACAGCCACCACCTCTTACAGATACCAGGGACTAAGCTGAAAGTGAGAAATGTTCCATCCTGGGTAAAACAAGGTGAAAAGAAACTGCAGCTCAGCACAGAAAACAGATGATTCTCATGTGCTGCTTCGCAGTTAAACCCTTCCCGGCCTGATCCTATACCCCTTCATACCCAGTCCCAGGTCAGCTCAAAAGGCAGGTTTGTGTGCTCGAGGAAGGTAGTAGGATTTGGCCGTAGGCATTGAAAATAAGGAAAAATCCCATTCTTACCACAAACACGTGGATTCTTCCACTGCTAAGAACCAGTTCATGGTAAGAGGCATCATCTGATCTCATATGCAAACCCAGCTTAACTCTACTGAATACGCACCCACGCAACCCCGAACGAGCTCTGCAGTGCATGGCCCTTGAGGGGGCTGCTGGGATCCTCACCCAACCTTCCCACCTGAAACCTCATCCTTGCAAAAGGGATTGCTTCAGCAGGGCCCTCGTGTCCCCCCCTACATGTTTATCCTCCATGGGAATTCCAGCCAGCAATTGCTCCTACCGAAAAAAGAAGTTTCAGCAAGACACAAATATTTGCACTGTAAATCCAGCTCCAAGAGCAACACTTGTCCAGCCAGGAAAGGGGCACCTGACCTGCCTGCCCAGGAAAACCACACCACTTCAAACAAATACTTACAAGAACCTGCTGTGTACACTTACGGACCAATTGTTCACTGAAATTAAGCAGTGAATACTTTTGAGAAATGTATTGATAATGAGGAAGATGCAAGCTTCTCCCAGGTTATTCAGAAACTCTCTCTGGCCTCAAAAGAGATGAGATTTCACTCCTTGTCCTGGCTGCAGATAGGCAGGAAAACAGAGCGGCAGTGTGCACCCAGTCTGTAACTTCACTAACTTCTCTTGACACCAGAAAATGCAGTTTCCTGTTTCCCCTCAACAATCCCCTTCTCATGTCACCTTCTGTTTTCAACATCCCTTTCTGCTCAGAAAATCCCAGACGTTCGTTTCATCACTCCTCTTTAGCGCTCTTGACTTCTCGCCTGGTCCAAAGTCTCAACATATCAGACTCAAGTTTCATTTCGGACACAAACTTTTATCTTTCTTTAAACTCTCCGGGTTAGTTTTTAAAGTTGGCACACCAAGGACCGTCTTGGACCTGGCTGTACGCACACAAAACCCCAGAGATGCCGTCCTCTGCTCAGATGAGGACTTCCATCATGTCTGTATCTGGAAACTCGGGCTTGTGGAGCAAGCTGCTCACTCTGCCTTTGCCATCGTGCAGCTTCCCATGGCTGGAGGTCTCTGCAATGGAAAGAAGAGAAAGTTGGGTCTTCGGCTCCGTTTCAACAGCAAATTGTTAGAAGCAAATACCCATGGGGCACGTCTTAACTGTACGTCCTGCATACTGAAAGCTGGATTTGGTCAGGAGATAGAGGACACGCAACGGTGAATTCCCTGCACAGTGACAGCGGGTGTGTCAGTGTGCAGACCCCCAGGGCAGGCACAAAGATGGTATTTAAGAGATACAGACCACAGGACCTCTTCAGCTGTGGTCCTAGAGAGAAACAGGCATTTGTGAAAGGCCTGCCTCGCTTCACCAAGTTACTACCTGTCATCTGACCCACAGCAGCTCTCCACGTGGGCTATTCTGCAGCAGGTGCAAAATTTAGGAGTTTAAAACATCACAAAGGCAGCACACAAAAAATCAGGCACGTGGTTTAATCTAAAACATATTGCTTTGCCATCAGGATGGGCTAAGAGAATGTATGGTAAGATGCTGTCAGGTGTTTACTTTTGTCACCATAGTTCTCAGACAAATTCAGGGAGAAGGACTCTAGTTTCCTACAAGCAGGAAAAGCTTGAAAAGCTATTTTAAAAGTACCTGGAAGTAAATTCCTATTTGGATTGCCTATTCAGCCTATTAATGATATGTGGCATGTTTTTAGAGGGATGGCTTGCTTTTAAGATGGGGTGAGTGAGTAGTAAATGGGCTTTTTCAAAATATTGTAAAATAAATGTCTCACTTGCTAGGCCTGCAAATCAGCAGTTTCTACCTTTCAAAAATAATTAGAATTATATTTCTTTACCCTCCCTCCCAAAAAATATCTTCCCTTTCTCCTTACTATTTCCTCCGAGGTTTCCTTTAAAAATGAGTGAGAAAATGGTGCTTCCACTAATCACGGTTTAAGTTGAAAAAAAGAGAAAGCTCTGAATATGTGAGCAGGTGTGGAATGTTTTCAAGGTGTGAAACTCTGTAAGTTTAGCTTTGGCAGCACAAACAATTGCATTTGCTGGAAACATTGTCCACCACAGGTGAGCGGAGCTTTACAGAAGCTGCCGAGCGCAATGCCTGGCAAAGCCAGACCAGGCAGCCTCGCAAAGTTTTATTTTTACTTGAAGAAACCTCCCCACCACCTTACAAACTGTGAAGGCAGCACTCCCCTCCATCAATACTGAGGTGTCTCTGGGGATCTGCTGACAGCCCTGGGGGTGATGCAGGGATCTAGCAGAGCTCACCCAATTTCTCGCTGGCCACTCGTGTTCCTGGGGCCCGTGGGGCTGGGCTGTGCGAGGGGGTGGTAGCCAGTCGTCCACGGCTGGGGAAGGAGGTGGTGGCGGGCCAGAAGAGCTCGGCGCCTTTGTCCGTCTGGGTGCTGCTGTCTTTGCTGCCTGTCTTCGCGTGGGAGGCTGCCGGCGCTGGGACAGGCACGCAGGACAAGGAGGGGAGCGGAGGAGGCAGCGAGGGGCCCGACGTGTGGTCATGGGGCTCCTTCCCCAAGAGCAGTCCTGAAAACACACAGAGGTCAGTCACACCCCGCTCGAATGTAAGTGCTGTCCCCTAGTCTCACCCCAGAGCTACAAGATGCTGGTCTGGATATGTCTCCAGTCCTTTAGCTTGGCTTAGTTCTTCCCCTTGACGCTGCCTGTTGCTCTTCTCCTGACATCCGTATGTCCACACGTACCTACCAATGTAGGTTCTTTTCTACAAAACTGCATTTTGAAAGCAGCTGCTCCCTCCTGTAGCCCTTCTGCACCCTATCCCAATGGCACCTACCCCTGGCACAGCCGTGCGTGCCTCCGCACCCCCGTTCTCTGCAGCCCCAAACCACTGGCAGTCCTGCACTCATTTTCCCATTTAGCTGCTGCATTGCATCATGCACTCCTACCCACAGGGGTGCTCACCCTCTTGGATTAACTTTGACCAGGCTTTTTTTCCTAGCCCAATTCTGTTATTTACTCCTAACGTGTTGCAAACATCATCTGCTTGTGCCTGGGAGGACTCCCTTTGACTATGGCTTTCTATAAACAGTGCAAGATGATTTAATATGACTGAAAATATAATTAAGATACAATCATAGAATCATGGAAAATTCAGGTTGGAAAAGACCCTTTGGATCACTGAGTCCAACCATTAACCCTACTCTACAAAGTTCACCCCTAAACCATGTCCCCCCATACCACATCTAAACGAATGCAAAGTTAAAAAAAAAGACTATTTTTTTAGTTCAGGACACACATTCTGCTAGAGCAAGTGCTCTGGAAATGAGCCGTCAGGGCAAGGTGTGCCACGGCTGAGGCACTTTTGCTAAGTTCAAGCAGAAGGATTAGGACAAAGTGCTGAATGAGTCAAAGCTTAACTAAAAACTGAGCTCACCTATGCTTCCCTTCCAGATCTTCTCTTCCTTCTTCTCCTCAGCTATCTGGTTGCTTGTGAGCGAGGTCTGGCGCGAATGCACGCCTGTAGCAGCGGCGATGGAGGGGACGGACCGAGCCGGTCGCAGGCTGGCACTATCGACTTTCCCAGGGTCCTTGCGTGACCGTTGCTGAAGGACCTTGATCATGGCATCTTTCTCAATTATTTTGGCATGGAGATTCTTTATTCTGCCAAAATATGAATGCTCTGCTTACAGGAATGGAAAAAGTGTCTGTATGGGCAGGTCTCCTCACTCTGAGGCACCATGGTGGGTGCTCAGGTACGTGCCCTGCTGCTCTGTCCCCTCTGGCTTTGGGTATCTTGAACAAGGCAGCACCCACTAGCTCCTCTGAGAATAACCATGCACTTTGAAACAGGCAGTGTTTCTAGCTATTAAACTAGAACTGGGAACTCTTTTCTGCAAGGTTACCTGAACCCATCTGTTGCTGTGGCTTTACCAACCCAGCAGGAGCAAAGAGGGCAGTATGCTGACCAGGCTGCAGACTGGCATCTTCGCCAGAATGCAAACACACAGACAATTTCCAGCCCCGTAATACACAGGGGCCAAATTTGGAAACCCTCCTTTGGCAGGCTGAGTTAACCCACAATTTGGGCCCGTCATCAGCTGGAGTAAAGACCTGCTGGAGAGAGTGGTTTCTCTAACAGCTCTGCTGGGCTCCTGCTTCTCCCTCACAGCTGTAGAAATGATCAGCACACAGTATGTGGAGCCAAGCAAATCTCACTGCTTCTCTCTTACAATCTCCAAAGACTCTCAAATCACAAAAAAAAGGTAAGATTATCTGAGACTCTTCTCCGGGAATGATCAACACCAAATCATAAATCATACCCAAAGACTACAAACCTGTATTTAAAAAAATGCTAATTGTACACACACAGTATGACAGCCAGATGACTACAGCTTGCCTGTGATGTACAATATCTAGTCCAATACAGCTTCATTTCCTGAAGGAATGAAAGTCAAAACGCCCTATCTGGAAAATGCACACATACAAAAGAGATAGTTAGTAACTTCATGTTGGCATTAGCTTTCATAATCAGATGCCTTATTTGCGATGACAACACAAGATACTAATCTATCTCTAATGAATCTAATGGCAAAACTCCATTACTTCACTGGAAGCAAGATTAGCTTGCATGTGTGAATGGAAAAAGTAAATCCAAACCCAGTAAAAACAATCACTGATATTTTTCTCAAGCAATAAATACCCTTATTTATAAAAGTTCCTGCAGACCAGTGTTTTTGTGGGAAAGTCAACACTGAAGAATAGATTTTAAACAGTTTTTCAGCAAAAAACGACAGGAATACATAAACTTTCTGAAGGGATTTTTACTCATCAAAAGGCCACTTTTCACCAGGAAAAAAATCTGGTTTAAAAAAACTGCCCAGGTCTAACGCTCATTGAACTACACAGCCATATGTCCAATTGTGTGCTGAAAATAGAGAAGTATCTGCAACAGTGAACATCAGTCTTGCTGACTTCTGTGCCTCAAAAAGTTTATTTTATATCTTCTACTACTTGCAAAGGCATCTTTTTTTAGTGCTACATTTTGCAGGTTTGTTTGTAAATGTCATCATGACTGTCGCACAACCTGGGTGGAGGAAACTCAGCGTATCTCGAAAGAGCAAGAAGCAGGCAAGGAGCGAAGAGCGAGGCAAAGGCAAGCCCTCGAGTGGCTGATTATGTAGGGGTGGGATTGCGACTGCAGCTTTTACGACCAGACGCTCTTGTTTCCAGAGGGGGATTTTCACTGAGATTAAACAAGCATTCAGCTTCTTTGCATGCCGATCTACTTTTAGTACTGGAACAGCCTCTGTTTTGTAAGAAGGTCAGTTTTGGCAGAGAGAAGGCTTAATGGGAAGGTAGGGACAAAGTTATCTAACGACAGCAACTCTTTAATCCCTATTTTAATGCTGAAGAGCAAAACTAAGTCCAAGTGAAGCTAAGCCCACCCTTTCTGAGCATGCCTGAGGGAACAGAAGCACATCCTGGTTTATCTGAACTTAGCCCAAATACCATGACAAGCAGGTACCGCACGACGGCCCCTTACGTGTACTCCATGTCCTGGCAGCGCCGGTTGGCTTGCACGATCTCCTCCTCCTCCTGCCAGCCGCGTACCTCCAGCGAACTCTCGCCGTAGCTGCCGTTGCGCGAGTGGCTCGGGGCCGAGGCGTCCCTGGCAAAGCAGTTCAACACACTCAGTTGGGCTCCTGAGACCGCAGAGGTGGCTTCTGCAAGTGAGAGTGGCACTTGCAAAGAAAACCCCAAACCCATGTTAGAAGAGCAAGTGACGGCTGGCTGTCAAGTGGATGGCTATCTGGCATTGGGTCATCTTGCTGTGGGCTACTCTTGGCTTAGGTTTAGTCATTAATATTGTTAATTAACTGGGCTGATGGAACAGAGAGCATGCTGAAATCATGGATGATCCCCACGGGGCTAAGAGCCATCCTGAAGGACAGGATCAGACATCAGAGGGATTCACTCACCAGGGAAATGGCCCCAAGTCAACATTGCAAACAAGAAATAGAGTTGTACATTTGGAAGGTGAAAAATAGCACAGGAGTTGCTGCCTAGACCAGAGGGCAAAAGAAAAGGATCATCCTGAATCATGTACTTAACGGCATTTCAGAGTTAAGTTAAGTTTCTCCTGTTAGGATGTTTTCAGGGGATTTGGCTTCTAACAAACTGGGGTGAGAAGTTAGTTATCCAATCTTCCTCATCACTGGAAAGCCTTGCTGCAGTGCCTTGCCTGATTTTGGGCACCGCACTTTGACACAAACTGGAGAAAGTCCAGGCAAACGCAATGGGAATGGGAAAGGTTTTACACTACGATATGTGAGGAATGGCCAAAGGAAGTAAGTTAGTTCAGGTCAGGGAAAATACAACAGGAGATATCTGTTTTCCAATATTTACAAGACTGTTACAATGTCGACATTGATCTGTTTTTCATCGTGTACACCTGGGAAGGCCAAGAATCAATTGAGGTAATCTGCAGTAAAGAGGTTTAGCTTAGCTATCAGGAACACCTTTTTAATTTGAAGCTTAACAAAGCGGTGAAAGAGGGGACATACACCACAATTGCCCTAGTTATAGATTTTTAAAACTAGGTTAAAGAACTCTATGTTGCAGACCATAGGATGGATGCAGCCACACACCACAGTCCCTGCTCACTCCATGGTGTGGCAAGGAGGAGCTGCCTTACCTATGCCGTGTAATTCGCCAGCCCAAGCCTTTGCTGTCAAGGCCATTGCTTGAGCCTGGTGCCTGGACTACCTGATAAACTCTTGGATCTGGTCGGTGAGGTAAACCCCGTCTTAACTGACTACTGTATCTCACTGGCATGACACCACAGAGAGGTGCATGAAGCCTGGCAGTGTGACTTAGCAAGGAAAGGCAAGCAAAATCTAGCCTAAGAAAATATCCGTTCCTTATCATTCCCCCACGCTCTCCATGGTGAGGAGAGCTGCCTGCTTGCAGCAAGGCCACCTTACCTCTCCGTTGCAGCTGTGGCAGCGGCATTCATGGCAAAGTGCCTGATCGTACTCTCCTCCAGGTACTTCTGCTCCCACTTGGTCATGTCGGCTTCCAGGGCCAGGATCCTCTCCTCCTTCTCCCGCACCAGCTCCATCAGGGCTGGAGCGTTGTTCTCCGGGAGGCTGCTCGCCTGGTAGCTGCCCTGCCTCTGATGGTGGAAACAGTGACGGATATTCACCTTCTGCTGAGTACAAGAGCTGCTGACCCTTTTTTTCCCGCTTCTCTGGAGCACACGAAGACCTCCCCATGTCTTTTGACAGGGGCAGGTGGAAACCCCCAGCTGAACCCCCGAGGCTGCAGGAGGACAGGCAGGCTGGCTGCGTGCACAACCCTAGCACACGCTTCTCCATGCCACGCCGACTGAAGTAGGGATCCAACTGCTCCCTGGATGCGCAGGGATTTCACGGGATACCCCAAGCCAAGGGAAAGGGTAGGTAAAAAAGCTGTTAGGAAAAAGAAGCAATGAAGCTTTGAAAGATATTCTTGCTAGGACTTCATCACATGGGTGGGCAGTGCTCGGTATGGACAGCCAGTTACTACCAAAGGGTTTATATATAAAAGCAGACAAAAAGCAACATGTAACCTAGCTACATGTAATGTATTTAAAATAGCAGCTGGGAAAATACCCTTGACATGGATTTACACCTGTCTCTTCTGGCACATTAGTTCTCAAGTCCCCTCAGGAGATGCGTTCTGTGGTGCAGCAGGTAACTTTCTGACCAGAGAGGCAGAGGATCCCACTGCACAGTGGCTCCCATAGGATGCTGACAAGCATCAATGGGTGCATAACCCTTTGCATCTACGCTGTGAGGAAAGCACTTACCCTGGCAGGATTTATCCCACCCAATTACAGGCACTTAATTAAAGCACCTAAGTGGCACAGGTAGCTGCCCTGAGCCCCTCTCACTGCTAGCAGAGAGCAGAGGAGGACGGAGATACAGTTCTTGGCTCAGCAGAGGTTGGGTGGGATGAGCACACACCGAGAGGAGAGCCACGAAGCTCTGAAAAAAATCAGTAGAAATAAATGTGGGTTTTTTCAACAAATAATGCAAGAGATGTGTTACACTCCACAGTGCACAGTATTGCGTTAAAGGGGAAACTGTGTCTCAGGAGCAGTGGCTTCTCATTCATGATACACCAGAAACTTCCAGCTGCAAATCTGTACCATCACACCACAGCGAGGCCTGCAGCAACCATTTCCATTTTCCAAACCACACTTCCGCCTTCTGGACACTTATCTTCTGCCTACAGGGAACTAGAGGCACCAGGGGAGGGCTCCAGCCTTTGCCTTTGGTGTGGTGACGTGTTTGGAAGCTGCTTTCTGGAGATGCAACATGAAGCAGCCCTTAGGAGCAATGGCTGTGACTCTGCTCTTGCAAAAAAAAATATAGCACTTACACTCCAAATATTGCCAAATTTCTGGCAGGAAGGTAATATTTTGGAAGCATGGTCCTGGTCTGTAAATGGCATCAAGACATCATGGGTGCCTGTCATCTTCTGGGTCAAAACCTCTGCCAGCCTTGCACACTTAGCCTGCAACGCTAAGTCAAAGCGCTTTTTTTTTTGTCCTAGCAGTTATGTCAGTGATAATGAACATCTGCCATTCAAACTCAGTTACCATCAAGCCTGGAATAGAAGAGATTGTGGCTTGCTGTCTCCTTGTGTGCTGCTTTCTTCTGCTGATTCCAGTAAAAAGGAGCAAAAACGGTCTTTTGTTTCCTCTGTGGTAAGAAAATGTTTCAGTAGATATAACTTTGACAACTCAGAGAAGACAGATCTGAAGTAAAAATCTGGGGCATTTTGATGCACTGCAGCATTGTGGCTCATAAAACAAAAAGTAGAAATAACAATAGTAAAAATTAGCTCAAACTCTCCTTTCAAAACTGACAAGTAAGACACGAAGTTAGAGTATGTTTCTTCTTAAAACTTACTAGAGAGAACTGGTGCAGGATTTGAGAACTACAGCAACCCAAAATCCAATTGCTAGTTACAGTGCCAAAAAAAAATTTAAAAATGAAGCAAGGTGTATGTTACAGAGGAATTTTCTGCCAAAATGAGCAGATGTAGCCTGAACTCCCAAGTCAAAGACTTCAGCGACCGTCCATCGCAGTTACTTAATATACTGATTTATCCCTAAATTCTGGCCCAGAGAACAGAACCTTTCCTAGCTCTAAGTTTTATCTTCACTTGAATTTTAATTGTATGTTTCTCAAATGTTGTTCCATTTACACCAGCATTAACATGTCATAACCCATTATCTGTTGAACTGCAGAAAAGCAGGCTCAGGGGCAACTGAGAAGAGCTACTGGAAGAAGACAGGATCAGCAAGTCCACGGTGCACAGGGCAAGAAAGACCTAACACACTTATAGGGCAGCAAGGAAGAGCTAAGAGGGATGGGAAGGATCTCCAGGGACAGCAATGACATCGGAAGGGTTTGAGGAGACTTTCTCTGGGGCTGCTGGCAAGAAGGGGATTTCACCTCATGACTCTGCAAACCACTGAATCTGCCTTTACTAGTGGTTTGATACACGTAGCACATCTGCTCACTCTCCTACGGAGCCAATGCCCATTTATCTGGTACTTAGTACTGGCTGTAGCCTGGAAATCCTCCCTGCAACCTCCTTGTGCTTTCATTTTTCTTCTTTTCTTTTGACTGGACTTGGGGACTCGGGGATGGAGGAGGAGTAAAAAAAAGGAAGAACTGTGCATAAAATACAAGCTTAACACTATCCCTTTAAGGATACGGGGCTGCCAAAAAAAACGGGGACATACAAAGAAATGCAAATGTACACTTACAGCCCATTCTGTACCAGACTGATATTTAAATAATGTATTGTCTGAAGATGACACCATTTGTCTTCAGATGTCTCATGGGTAGTGCTTTCTGTGAACTGCATCCATCAGCTTTGCACAGAACAAATATGGCCCAAGCTCTTGCTCCCACCAACTCTCACATCATCCCACATTGGTTTTTCACTAAAAGATTAGCCAGAATCCGTGGGCTAAATCTCACCCGATGTGTACCACATTTGTCTTCTCCTCTTTCCGAATGGAGCTGATCTTGCACAATCTGTGTCTTCTGGAGAGAAATCTAGAAGGGTATTTCCCCCAGGCAGGTGTAGGGGAACGCAAGGGGGCAGAGCTCTGCCTGCCTTTGGGCAGAGGAATCACGACCTCCCAGCTCCACTGCGGAGCTCCCCCATCCTCCACTGAAGATCAGGAGCTAGAATCATAAAGTGGTTTGGGTTGGAAGGAGCCTTCAAAGATCATTTAAGTCCAATCCCTCTCATGGGCAGGGACGTCTTCCAGTAGACCAGGTGGCTCAAAGTCTGACTTTGACCTCTTCCAGTGATCCATGGCATCCATAACCTCATCCAAAGGGAAAGGCTTAGGTGGAAAACACAAAGACCTGAACCCAAAAGCAAGGTGGCACCTGGCAGGGCTGCAAGCGATGACCTCTCTTTAAAAGCAATGCCGAAGGCCCCGTGCTGGGTTCCCGCACAGCCCACCCCATCCTCACCTGCTGCATCCGCAGCGAGTCCAGCTCCCGCTCCAGGCGCGTGCGCAGCCGCCGCTCCATCTGCTCCCTCTTCTCGCAGGCTGCCCGCAGCTGCGGACTGCAGCTTCTCCACCTTCTCCACGTAGGCCTGCTTCCTGCGCAGCTGAGGGGGATAAGGGGTCAGCAGCGCTGAGGGGGACACCGAACCCCCACCCTGCGCAGCTGGGACCTCCATGAACGTGCAGGCCTGCACTGGGCTCAAGTGTGGCTCTGGCTGTTTGCTTCAGAGTTTCTCCAGGTGCCCCTTATGACGGGCAGGGAGAGGGCTCAGCAGACAACTCTACCCCTTTTAGAGGGAATGCCGTCCAGAACTTCCACCTGACAGGAATCCACTAGCCAGGAAAATACCTGGGCACGTCTAAGCAAGAGCCATCACGTTGGTGGATACTCTCTGGGCAAGCACAGAGGGTGGCCTCAGCTTAGAGGAATCCCAGGGGGTTTTATCGACTGGTGACCCTTGGTATATTGTCTTCACGGAGTCTCTTTTTCCAGTCACCTATCTGTTCCACGCAGGTGGCACAAGCCGAGTGCCAGTAGCCAGAAGTGCTCCACCTGCTCTATCTCGCTCATGGGCTTGGCCATGCCAATGTAGAGATGTGCTGGCAGCCACAGCTGAGCCCTCCTCATGTTTATAATGCAATTACTAAAGGGCTCAACATGACACAAGGATATTGCAATACAGGGCTTAACCCCAGTGGTTTAACCCTAGCCAGCAACGAAGCACCACGCAGCTGCTCGCTCACTCCTCCCCTGCAACTAAAACATCAGTGTGTTATCAACATTATTCTCACACTAAATCCAAAACACGGCATTGCACCAGCTACTAGGAAGAAAATTAACTCTACCCCAGCCAAAACCAGGATGAGTTTTTAGAGCCAGAGATTGCTCAAGCAGCAAGTGGACTGCAGAGGCTCAGGGTGCTTAGTGGCTATCCTCACCTCTTCTGGCCTTCTACCACGCCACCAGGCACTCTGTGACACCGGGTATCATGATCAAGGCTCATGGTAGGAGCTGGCACACTTGAGAGCCCTCAGGGAGAGGAGGCTGCAGACCCACTACAATGTGGATTATGATATAGAAGCTATAGCCACAAAATATCTTGTGTCTAAATATCTAGGGGATGTTGTGAATATTTTGCTGCCTTGTTCATAGAGCAAATAAACACCTGCGCTGGGTCCCACCAGCTCTGTGGATCTCCCCTTCACCCAGAGTCCTCTGCCTAGCCCCAGACTCCCATGCTGCAAAGAAAGGGTTTTTGTTACTTGTGGGATGCTGGATTCACCTAGGTCCCCTCCCACTGATTACAATGACAATAAAATTACTTTTTTTTTTTAATTCCTGCCACCCTAAAGTCCTCCATGTCACAGGTGAAGTGAAATACAGGCTTGTTCACAGCAAAAGCAAAGCTTGACCTAAACACATCTCCCCAGGTAGAGCTCAACTGGCAGCGTGACCTCCCTAATCCGGGCTAATGCTTACGGCTCCCAGAGCTTTCCATGAAAATTAACGAGATTATAATCCCCACAATTATCTGGCAGCAGCACAAGAATTGCATTCCTCGGAAGCTCACGACTTGGCAAGACAGACACAGCGATGGCTTCTTGCTGATTGTCCTGTTTTGGCAGTGGGAAGGTGCCTGTGCCACCTCACAGCCGCACCAGTGTGGATCGGAGAGGAGAAGGGGGCTCCCTGGGGTTCCTCCTTGACAGCAGATCTCATCTGCTCCCCTACACCTTGCCAGACGCTGGAGAGTCCATCTGCACTCCAGCAGCCAGATTTTGGCTTTGCTGCAGCCTTCTAACTCCCAGGGTTCACACGCTTGCACGTGAGCACACCTCTGCCCATGTGGGTGAGGCGATGCTCACACGTCCACCGCCTCAAAAAACAATTTTGTTGGAGATATGTGACGAGACCGTTCCCACATTCATAAATTTAAAGGGAGGTTCTTAAGCCAATTCTCACTTTTCTACCCTCCTTGTAGATTTGTAAGCAAAAAAATTCACCCATGCAGTTAAAAAACAAAGTGCAAAATGTTGTCATTTAAATTAACGGGTTGGTCAGTGCAGCCTCCTCTGTAAGGGAGGGGGACTGCAGTCAGAAATACATGATACTAAGCTGTACTACCCCACAGGCACTCAGACTCAGGTAACAAAAAGCTGGATGGCAGCTGGAGAGGTACCAGCCCATCCTCCTGCTGCAAGGCAGGATCAACTCTACTTAAAATTGGGTGCGTGTCTGTATAATCTCTTTACAAAACCCTCCAGGGGCAGGGACTCACAACCTCCCCCTGCAAACTACTTCATTGCTTATTTTCCTTTATTGCCAGAAAACTTTTACCCTAATGCCTAATCTTGTTTTCTATTATGCAATTTAAGCAAATTACTTCTTGTTCTGTTTCCAAATTGTGATCTACTAGAGCAAGAAGCATTTAATGAAACAATTCACATATTCACAAGATCAGCCAACTTGCCTGAACACTGCCCTTGTCCCAGGGATTAGGAAAATAAAGATGAAGAAGAACTAAGGCTAAAAGGGGATGATCCAAGCAAATAAATCTGTGTGAAGACGAGTGGGTCTTAGAAAAATACCTGCATTAGGAACATAACCCCAGTTTAAGCTCTAGAATATCTATTCTCTAGATAGGAGATTTGAGTTAAAGACGGTAAGAGATGTAGAATCCACCGTCACCCTAAACAGGTTGTTTCAGTGTTAATTACTCTAAATCTTCATTCCTGGCCTGATTTGCTCAGCTTCAGTCCCTAAACACTGCATCTCATTATTTCCTCTTACACTGAAGAGCAACGTTTAATCTGGCTGACAGCAATCCCTTCTTCACGTTCAGGAGCATGGACTGGAGCTCAGCCACCTCCTAACTTCAATTGTTCACAGCAAAGAACAGCTTCTGGGCCTCAAACAAATTCTACAGCTGTTTTCTGAACCCACTCCAATTATGCAGTCTTCTATCCAAAGCGTGGACCAGACACATGATTCTAGCATCAGTCTCCTAAATGACAGGTGATGATAATATCACCTACATATTTTTGAATTAAATCCTTCTACCGGCAGGCACTCAGGATAATGCACTCTATCTTATGTTAATTCAAGCTAGTAGCTACTGCTTATTTCTCAAGCCTTGATTTAAAAAGCTTTTAAACTTAATTACATTCTGGTGGTAGAAGATATCTGGGTGGATTTACAAAGCAGTGCATGAGGCAGAGCTCTGTTAATAATAATAGTAATTTTCATTTGAGTGATTTTGTGCTTCCTTCAATATTACAAATTATAGTAAAAATCCTTGGTTTAAGCTTAAGGTTCAAAAATTCAAGAATATCTGTTTCATGTGTCAAACTGAGCTTCAGAAACACTGAAGACTGTTGAAAAAATGCTCTAATTCAGTGATGAAACAAGCCAAAAACCCGGGAAAGGGAGCACAGGAGCTTGGGCACACACTATTAGCCACAGATTAACTGCCCTTCACCCAAGCCACATGACTCTGCCTTGAACAATTAAAACACAGCAGCTGGGATAAAATTCATTCAAACTTCTCCTAGAACGAAAAAAACACCCAAACAGTTAAAAACTGCCAGGTCAGCGTTTGTTTCCTCAGGCTGAGGGATTGGACAGACAAATTCTGACAAATACTGTGGCATCACTCTCATATATTCCCCCTCGGTCCCCATGTGTTGCCAGGTCTAGTCGAGCATCCCTCGGGAAAGGGAGGGAGGTTGGACTAGATGATCTCTAAGGTCCCTTCCAGCCTAGGCCATTCTATGAACTTCTATTGCCACCCCTGAGATCTACCATACCCTGTGTAAGAGGTCACCATCTCCGTAACATCTACCGCAGCCTGGGCAGGTTAGCAGCCTCCCAAGAAGGGAATATTTGCCCTCCCCTCAGCATCACCAGTCCACAATGCGGGACTCTAGCTCCAATCCCCAGCAGAGGCACATTTCTGCTGGATGGCTAGACTATAAACTGGCAACTGCAAAGCTCTTAGAGCCCTAAGGCTGCAAACGTATTTACCAAAACCGAGAAGGCACAGGGTACCTTCTTACACCACCTGCCTGGAAATCTGTGTTTATGCTTCTGCTGCCTTCACCGGTGTGTATTCAGCAAAGTCCACGTTACTGCCAGCACCACACTGGCAGTCTGTGAAGCAGCCAAAAACGAAATGTGGTTCCTTCCATCCCCTGTGTGATTCCACAACTGCAGGAGCAGGTGCTGCCACCTAAAAACGTTCTTTTATTCGGCTACTTCATAATGAAATGCAAATAGAAAACCTCTGCTTGCCTTTAAGGCAAACAGTGTCAAGTGAATTATGTACAGATTAAAGGTACGTTAGCTCCTGCAGCTCCCCCAAAGGGACTGCCCCAAATACACTGGGATGGTGAGCAGGCTTTAGTCTAACTAACAAAGGAGCAGTTAAACCTAATGTGGTCTCCTTCTTGCTGCTGAGTGTATCCACCGGAGGCAATGGAGTTTTTAAAGTGTTTCTAAACAGGAATCAGAATGGTTTAACAGGAACACAACAGCAATGCCTTCAGCACTTACATACAGGACCTCAAATCTTCCAGACTCTACATAACCATTCATTAGCCTAACAGGGGGTCTGTCATGCTGGATACCCTGCTGAAAAATATTTAAACATTACTGTGATCAATTCACCATCTTACCGAGATAATGAGCTGAACTTAAGTTATGTGCAGGTACTTGAGAAAAGACCTTCCCTGCTCCTCACAAGGCTGCATCCATGCACCCAGTGGGCCCCTGTGGATTCAGTCCCTGCAGATTCAGCCGTCTGTACTAGAGTATGAACCTCTGCCAGCTACCAGTTGTTGTTCTGTATTTGTCAGTTTGAACTGTTCTCTGTTCTTGGGATTTCTTTTCCTATCTGAACACCAATTTTCACTATCAGGCCTATAGGATCATTGCTTGGATTATCCTCTTGGGATTTCTGCATAGATGGCACTTCTTGAGTCTCCTAGTGTGATAACTTTTTTCAGCTCTCAAGTAAAACCTGTAGCTCTTTGTACCTCTAAATCCTGGATCGTCTGCTTCCAGGCAGATTACCAGAACTTCTAAGACCACTGTTTAGAGGTGAAATTACCAAGCCTTACAGTGCTGTGCTGCTGTACACATCTCAAAAGCCTCCCAGCATTCTTTGGGGAGAAATGGGATGCACGAACATCACATGTTTGTACCACAGTCCCAAGTCAGTGAGTGGCCAGCTTTTTACCCAGTATTTCTGTTGTGTCCTACCACTACCTCGGCCTCCAGCTAGTTGAGTTTGGCGTTGCTCCTGGTTACATGTTGAAGGCTAAAAACTCTGAAGGCTCTAAAAACATCTCTGGTTGTGGTCCCCTTTTCTTGCTTGTTGGCTCAGCATTGTATAACCATGCATTTCCACTGTAAGAGGCCCAGTGCAGGGGAAGCAGAAGACCTGCCACACCACTGGCTAGAAGAGATTTCAGACTCGGAAGGAGAAAGCCCTAACCACGAGCCACCACTATCCTCAGAGCACAGAAATGTCACCCGTGCCTCACCTCCTCTTCCAGTTTGATGACCTTGGCTTGAGCATTATTTAGGGCCTGGTCAAGGATTTCAATGTGCCTCCGCTGGTCCTCATTGGCAGAGCGCACAGCTGCAAGCTCCATCTCCAACTTCTCCTTCTCCTTCAAGTGCTCTTTGTCTGGAAGAAAGACAAGAACAAGAGCCATTCCAGGAGGACAGCTCACAGGTCCTGGGCCACACACCAGAGGCAAGCTGCCACCTCCCCAGAAAATCAAAAATTATGTGAAAAAGCAGCGAGTGGGGCCATAACAACGCAGTGCTGAAACACAGCAGGCAAAGAGCTTCTACCAGTGAGGATCAGCTCCCCAGCGCCCAGCCCAGCTTGGGCTGCACCGGCACTGGCAGAGCTTGTGGCCCTGGGCACTGCCTCATAATCGTCCATTCTGCTGAGCTCCTAGCACGTTTCCCAGCAAAATTTGGGCTTGCACCAGCTACTCCTTTCCCATACAACGCCCTATGTCAAGGACTGTAGTTGTCAGCCTGGATGCTGCTGCATTTTTCTAGTGGGCAAGAAACCTCAGCCCTGTGGATGCGGGCTGTGCTCTGCCCGGGCCATTTTATTTGCAAGGATGGAGATCACAAGCTAAAGAACTCGTGGAGAAGCCAAATAATAAGCACAAATCTGTGCTGGACAGCCTGAAAACGTGAAGAAGAGAAAGCAATAAGGAAGAATAAGTCAGACTTTTTGTGGCCATGCAGAGAAAGGGAGGCCGTGGGAGGCATTTCAGCTCTGTGGGGACCCTGGGTGACTTTCCAGTTCTGCGTGACCTAAGGGTCCAGCTCTCAGTGCTCCCCTCCTGTTAAGCACCTTAATGCATCAGGAGTGAGACTAAAACATGTAGATAACCTCTGTGCTGAAAAATCATCTCTTTAGGGGACAAGATTTAAAATGACGTTAGAAACAAAGCTGTCTAAAGTCATTCAGCTTTGCTCACACCTTTTTCTTCAGCAACAAATTGCGGGCCCACCATTGACTTTTCTGGCAAGGTGCCTGGGGAAATGCTTTGCCAGGGCTGAGAAGCCGTTTCATGAGCACTGTGGTCTGAGCACTGTGGTCCAATCACTGGATCCTTGACGTCAGGCCACAGACAGTTCATGACTGGAGCGGGCAGGGGATGGAAGTTTCATTCTGAGATTTCAAAACGTGGCCTTCGTTCTGAATGACAACAAAAACAGAGTACTTGGAAAGCCTCCAGGAAGGAAAATTCCCTCCAAAAATTAAATTTGGTGCCAATTAAATGTTGTTTTGATTTTTGGCTTTTTAAACGCAACATTAGAGAATTAATTACTTTCCAGCTGAGGTGAAAAGTTGCTCTAAAAACATCAGAACATAGAAAATCTGCCCCTAACATCCAGCCCGACGCACCCAAGCATGACTACTCAAGCTGGAACCTCCCCATCCATCTGCCCTTGAGGAGGGTCAGCAAAACTCACACAGCCAAAGCCAGCCCATTTCAGACCTGAACTCTCCCTACAAGTGCCTTATTTTTTCCGTAGTTACAGGCAGGATGAGAACACATTTAATTTACACACTATTGGTAGGTGCCTGCAGCGGGTGAGATGCGTATGACCTGAGCCACATGGAAAAAGGCACAAGTGAACAAGGTGAGCCCAAAATCACCCAGCTGCCTTTCCATTTATCCTAAAAGGAGGAATTCAGCACCTCACAAAAAGAAAGTCTTGCAGCAACATCTGCACATTGGCCTCTGCAAAGTCCAGTGAGTGCTGCGCACACCGCATGCCATCTTGGTATGACGTAGCCTTAACCTTCCCATGTTGGCAAGGAACTTCATATTAAAATTTCTATTTCTATTTCGATGCAGATCTCTTCCTCCAACACAAATACATTTACTTCAGTCAGATTGACCAGAAAGAACCTTAATACCTATTGTAGACAAGTGTAAATCTGGGAAAATTATCAAGCAATTAATTACATGAGAGGGTGAGGAAGCTGAAAGATGAATGCTAAATCAGTCCTGTGGCACCTCATCATCTCATGCTGGGAGTACACTTGCTCTGCTCCAAATTTGAAACCCATGTTTCATATTACACACAAGGACAGCACACAGTAAAACAGGACTTGGGACCTTCCCTTTCACCGGGGAACTCGAAACACTCAGCTTGTCCTACTGCATTACATCTTCTACTCCCTCAAAGGAGGACAAAATGGCCACTGAACTCACAAGAAAGTTGGCGAGAAAACTTCCTTAACAGCTCTCAGCACTTCTCCATGCAAGCCTCTCCCTGAAAAATGCTGGGGGCACATTTTGTAAGTACTTTCCTACATGCATTAATTTTTAGTAAAGAAAGGCTTTGTTGAACATACCTTAAATTCTCTTCAAGTACATAAAAGGTATCCTTAAGGTCTAAAAATATTGTGTTACTGCACTACCCTTGCATATACCTTCTACCTGGGCATGTGGCTCCAGTTAATACCTGTTTCTGTTTTCTGGTGGTTCACTGCCACATCCTATTACTGAACAATTCCCAAAAGGCTTCTTTGCTGCAGTTTACAGTTGTAATCTCACAGCTTTCCATCCAGTGGCTCTGATTGTTGTCCCTCCACCCACTGTGTACATTACTATACTTTGACTGAGTAGAAGAAAGAGGAGATAAAGCAAAGATCTTGCTTCAGTGCTTCACAAACAGGCTTTTTCAGTTGTCGGTCTGGGTAGGTATACCAAGAGTAGACCAGCCTTGACCCTGCTTTGAAGCAGAAATACTAGACAGAAAGATAACACTCAATTTGCTCCACCTCTTCCCTCCACTCAGATGTGACCCTCTAGCTTTTTACATATTGTATCTATCAACTTATTTGACCAATTTAATCACTGTCTCAATACATCCTACAGAGTGGTAACACAAATATACTCTGAAGACACTCCTTGTTACTACAGAATGACCACTGCTGGCAGAAGAAAATATATCAAATTACAGCAGTGAGGGTCTAATTTGGCTGAAAACAAGACTGGGTCCCACACTAGGACCTTTGTGGCATTTCCAACAATTTCTCTTACTCAGGTTTGTATTTCCCAGTAGTGGCTCTTCACTCACAGCTGCTAATTCCACAGATGCTCTCCAGTGACCGTGCCTTTCCTGAGTGCGACCTACGGGACTTATTTAGCTTCTCGTCAGTCCTGCAACTCCTGACACAGCAAATATGCGAAGAAGCTCTGCCATCCGCCATCCATGGGTACGGGCGTATGTCACAGCAGCTGCTGCCAGTCACCCTCAGACCAACTGATTCACCGAGATGGGCACCGGAGTTGCCTCTTCTGCTTATCCAGCTCAAGGCAGGATTTGGCCAACTCCAGAGGTTTGACCTTCCCGAAAGGGTGCTGGGGTAGTTAGACAGGGGGCTGAAGGGCAGGACGGGCCCCTCGCACTCTGACAGAAGGAATCTGAAATGAGGACGGCAGTTTCTTGCCTGCCCCAAAGACCTTTCAGACCATAAGAATAAGCAGAACGAATAAACAGACCCCATTCAGCCCATGCAGCCAGACAGGAGGAGGTTTTTCACAGCTTTACTAACTTCTTTGCACGTTAAACAGGGCCAGGTTGCCAGGTCCAGACACGGACATTTCCCTTTAGAGGAGCAGCAAAGGCCCCATCTGCCCATCCATCCATCCATCCATTCCTCTGCCCAAACCTCATTGCAGCCCCCTGCAGATGTGATTTGAGGCTGACCAAGCTGGGCCAAGAAAGGCCTGGAGCAGCAACGCGGAACTGGGAAATGAAGCATTTCTTTCCATCTCCACTGGCAGGTCTTCATGAGGGGAAAAAAAAAAAATGCCAAGAGAGGTTAGTGCAATCCTCTCCTCCTGCAGTTTTGCTCACAAACAGCACACTCCAGAGTCTGGGCCACACTAGCACTGAGGAAAGGCTGAGAAGCTGCAGAAAGTCACGCTAGAGTCCTTGAATCCGTTTTCTCACATGTAGATTAACAGGGATTCTACACTGAAATCCATAATTATGATCAATTGCAACGTCCTTTACAACATTTTCACAGTACAGGGTTACCCACAGTGACTGACCCAAGCAAGGATGCAGAGAGGTTTGGCGCTTCGTTGTTAATCACCAAAACTCCATCAAAACATGTGATGGCTTTCTCCACGCCATGAGGTGTCGCAGACTTTGTCTGATTTACATCTTCGGCATTTCCAGTTGCATGTCATGAAGTGTAAGTCAGGGAAGAAATTGACTTTTACATGTTGGAAACTGAAATCAGATTTCTCTCACCCCTTCCCTTTGGAGGGCAGGGAGAAGTCAAGCGAAAACCCTCGTTTTTCTATATGAGACTCTTTCTTCAGGATGCTGCTCTCGGTTTGCTCCCGGTGCAGATGTCCCTGGCTCTAGGTAAGTGGGAGCAGCAGCTTCCCCACCTCCCCATGTGCAGCTCACAGCTGTGAAATGAGAAATTAAGATGCTCCCCTTCCCTCGCCCCTAAAACTTCTGTCTCTGTCCTGATTATTTCCTGTCTTAATAACAAAAGGCTCTTAGTCTGCCCAAATCCCCTCTCTCAAAAACATCTATCGTGGGCATTTTCTTTGGCTGGATTCATCTGATGGAAATATTTCACTGCCTGGGATATTTGGGATGGAGTTATATGCACGAGTATGTGGCACACTCCCACGAGGCAGGAGGGGCTACGAACACGCTGCCAAATCCTCTGTGCATCCCCACTAATGGGTGCAGAGCCAGGTGGACAGACACAGATCCTGATCTGCCTCAGACACCTGAAAAAACAGCCCCCTGAACAAAACCCTGAGCTGACAGCATGTCTCTAAGTCGAGAAATCCCAGAAAAACATACGAAATTCTCAGACACCACCTAAAGGATTCTTTTCCTGTGATACACTGTATTCTGAGCTTTCTCTCTGCCCTTTGCCCTTGAAACCACCCTCAGTTTTCCTGCCTCTTCCTTTCCACAGCATTTCTCAGCCTCCTCCTGCCCGGCTCTTCTCTCACCGGACGGGCACACACGCCTTCATCACTCACTGCTTCACGTCTTTCCTTAAAAGAACCTTTTCCACTGGCAAAACATCACATAATTACCACGGAACTAATAGGCTGTGAGTTCTCTCCTACCCCGACACAACAGTACCATTTTTCTCCGGCACAAATGCCTAGTGCTTAACACTTTGAGGCATGCAGCCTGGCTTTGCCTATTATTATTACAAAGAATAAGAGTTTTTGTCACCTCCAGTCTCCATCTCAGAGCACACGACTGCTCTGCACTCTTGCACTGCTAATGGAAAGCTCTGCACGAAAAATGATCCCAGCATGTCCTGCCTTGCCAGAATTTTTTTTCAAGGAGTTTTTCCTACCACTGGAGTTTTACCACAGCATTAATTCTGTGTTTGCAGTTTTACCAAGAATGAGCGTTCAAAGCACCTCAAGAGTTTTATCTTTCCTTCTTCACCTCATCATGAGACTGACTTAAAAATGATAACTTTTAGAATCCTGCTGATGTTGGAGTCTTTTTACATAACTTGAGTGGTGGATGTTAAGGGTTATGTTTTCAGGCTGTTTTCTATTAACGTAGGGACTAGAAATCTGCTTCTGCTTTCCTAACAAAAAACATTTATTAACCTGACTTAACAAGCTACTACCGTCAGGTAAAAAAACAAACAAGTTTCAAGACAAAATTGCAACAGCTGATGGGGATGGCATTTTGGCATCTTTTTTTTCTTTTCATCTAAAAATTACTATTTTGGTCTCAGTAGACATGACAGCTAAGACAAGCTGCACCCTTTCTCCTCTCAGTTCTCTGCCTGAGCACCCCATCAAAAGACATGAGAAGGGTAGAAGCTGTGCTTGCAAACCCCACAGGTTAGCAGTGGGGTGCAACCCTGGCCATGCTTTGGCCCTGGGGAAGAGTCACAAACAGTATGGATGCAGTCAGCAGCAGAGGATTTCCAAGCAAAACCTTTCATGCACTCTCAGAGGGGTGTTTTGGGCTGATGCCGAGGTCATTACTGTGCGTGCCCCGGCAGCCTGAACACGACTGAAGAGGACCTGCTTCACATGTGCCCATTTTTCTATTCTTGGAAGCACTCTGCATTGCATTAGTAACATTTAGCTCTCTGGCCTAGCCAGGAGACACTCCAAGCATCCAGCCCGTCTTATGTGATAGGATCCAACAAGCTATATTTGTTCATAAGCTGTGAACGGATAGCAGTAATACGCTGAGTGCACACAGCAAAATTTTATTGCAAGATATTTATCAGTAGAATTACAGAGCATGTTTATGTGCTGGAAAATTACTTGAACTGAGCCCATTCTGGGGATTTAACTTCCCCTTGTAGCTACTGGTATATGGGAACACTGCCAGGCCACCTCTACACAAAGACAGCAGACTGCAGCCTGCAGTACGCCCTGTGCAACGTACCCCATCTGAACTCTTCTCAAGACTTACATAGCAATGCTCTTTTCTTAACAGATCACCCCCTTGGATGTGCAGCAGTAGCTTCACATCCTTGTGGCACCTGCTAAAACAGCAAAGCTAACACAGTTGCAGAAAAGATCATTAGATTCTCTTCTAATTTGCGTATATATGCAGAATTATAAGCGAGACTGCTGTGCTGGCATCATCACTGCTGCTGGGAGTTAGGAGAAGGCTCTCCTGCATTCGGAGCAGCCGGTGGATGCTGCAGGGCTGGCAGCGAGGCATGCAGAGCCGTATCAAACACCACACTGCTAACAAAGGTGGCCAGTTCTCCACGTAAGGATTTGCAGTTGCAAGCTCATCTTCCAGGAAAGTTCTTGGTGCAATGAATAAAACAGAAAGATTAAGTTGTACACAGCATTTAAGCTTCGATGGGACTTAAGCCCACAAGGTACTGCACAGCTCCCAGGTGGTCAAGCCCTTCTGGACGCGTGCTGAAGATGCTCAGGATAGATGAGAAGCCACACACTGTCACGCAGCATCCAGCTGCTTGGGTTTTGGGTTGGCTGGTCACACAGAACCTTCAGCACACGGCAAGGAAATGCTGCAGCACTGTGCTCATTCATTACAGGAGCCTAAAACTTGACAGGAATGGATGTTTTTCATAGTGTTAGAAGATGTGAAATCTTTGTCTCTTCCATCCTTTGCAAAAAGGAGGGTCCAGCATTCTCTGCATCCTGTCAGTCAGCTCCTGTCACTGGCAAGGCAGCAGAAATCACTCTGGGTTTATTGCAGCCAGCAGAAGAATCTGGCTTCTCTAAAAAGCATACATCTCCAGAGATGATCTCTGCAAACAGCACTTCACAACTTCAGGCAAATTTATTAAAAATAAGCTAAGTCACCCACTGGTACTCAGAGAAAAAAAAACAACAAAAAAACACCAACAGTCTAAACAATCCAGTCTACAGCTTAAATAAGAGTAAGTCCCAAAGTAGCTGAGTAAAACCAAGCCATAAGGAGAACAACAATTAAAAGCAACGTATTCACATACACTCCAGCACATATATATATGTGTATATATATGCACCTTCAAAACAGATTAGCAGAGTACTCACTCTGGGTGGCATAAAGGCCCTCTGTTGACTTATCCTCATGCCCATCGAAGTCTCTGCTGGCTAGCTGCCTATTGGCTGTCTCCAGTCGTTCTGCAAAAAACAGGAAATACTTTAAGTATAAATATATGTATATAAAATTGTAGGCCGACCAGGAAAATAAGATGCATGCCAGGAGAGCAGTATAAATAGACTCTCTGAAGAAGGACATTAAAATGGAGGCTGATACATGCATAAAAGATGAGGCCTTTGACCTCTTCAATGAAGCTGTGCCATTCAGATTTACAGAAACTGAGGGAAAAGCCTCTGCCATCCAGAGCTGACACGCCGAGGCAGTTCATCATCATGTTGTCCAAAATGCACAAGGCATTTGCAGTCTGAATTACTCAGTTCTGCAAAGGGATGGCTGTCTTACTACAGTGGAGTGCAATAGGATGCCCTGGGGGAAGGCAATCCCCAGCCCAGTGATACCAATCCTTGGGGACAAGTGCAGTCTTCTGCAGTCAGGGACAATTTCCCCTGGAAAGGTCCTGCCTCCAGGTGCCTCCTTTCTCCAAAAACACCATACAATCCTCCTTGCACTATTGTGAAAAACATGAGCCAGCTTGCACAAGGAGGTACTTCCACCAGAAACCAAAGCACCCCCACCAGAACCCTGGACAGGCAATAGCTACCCAACTATTTGATACCCAATTTTGCTTTCTCAAAAGGATATACCCTCCATTTTACATTTTCAATACAAAAGAGATCCCCTTGCTACTTGCTACTGGTTTGTGAAGGCACTGAACCTTGAGATTTATGGGTTGTGCAGCAGCATTGCTCTATACTGCAGCTTGCTCTTCAGCTGGATGAGACTTGGGAATTGGTGGCCTTGCTGCCAAATCAGTATTTGCAAGTGCTAAATGTAAAGGCACCATCTCGAGCTAACTCTCATATTTTGCCAGAAGATATCCTTGACACCAGGGAGGTGACAGCAGTTTTGTTTTATGCCAGTGAGCAGGGCCTGACTTCTCAAGACATTTATCTAAAACACGCGTGAAGCTACTCCTCTAAAGCCTGCTGCTCTGGGGCCTGTGAGAAAGCAAACAACACGTCATCCGGGGGAAAACAACACACAGGCAAGTACCACATACCACGGAGATCCCTGTTGAAGTCATGAAGTCTCCTAATTTCTCCTTCGAGTTTGTTTCTCATCGCTTTGTCCAGAGACTCCCTCTTAGTGGTGGTCTTCACCAAGCCCTCATAAGCTTCTGAAATCCTCTGAATCTCTATTTCAAACTAAAAGGAGAGAGAGCTCCTGTTAAAGCCTGGCAGGAACGCAGCCCATCCCAGCATTTGCCTCATGCATCATGATGGGGCATGAGGGTCGGGGCAACGCTTGCACCAAGCGTCACGCCAACCACCAGATCTACAGTGACTAATCTCCCCAGTGGAGGATGGCGTGAAGCGCCAAGCAGTGCTGGAGGTTTCTGCAGTGGGGACCCCTGCAAACGCCCCATGGGGCAGCTCCCCACGCCACAACACCCCAGGGCACCCTGCTGGCAGCTCACATAAAAGTTTGGGGTGGGCTGGACTTGATGTAACTGAGCAGTTGACTACTGTGACATCCAAGAAGAGAAAAGAAGGAAAATATATACTTGTGTGGGCTGTATTCTTACCTGGAAAGGGTTGTAGAAGGCAAGATTTATTATTCTGCAGGATCCCTGATCCAAAACTTTGCTCTGAGCTCTGCATGCTACCAGAAGCGTTTTAGGCTCAGCTCTGACCTCATATCAGTTTTAAACTATTGTGGTCCACTCCTTTCCACCCTTGACTGAAGACTGTTTTATACAAG
The DNA here is from genome assembly GCF_000703405.1 of Apaloderma vittatum. Taxonomy (NCBI): domain Eukaryota; kingdom Metazoa; phylum Chordata; class Aves; order Trogoniformes; family Trogonidae; genus Apaloderma; species Apaloderma vittatum. The sequence goes on from NW_009712365.1 coordinate 48,259, forward strand.
AAGAAACTCTCTATAACAGACCAAGCTATCTGTTTGGGATTTTCAATTTTTTTAACTCCATCTCCTTGAAATCTGGCAAACTGCAGGCAGGGCATGCAGAGGAAGCTCTTGGCAATGAATTTGCCTCTTTAAAACTTGAGCCCAAAAGATTGACAGGAGGATAGTCCTAGGCAGAGTTTTGCTCTTCAGGTCAATTCATCCAACCCTTTTAATAAGCTAATGTCACGTTAAGTGTTAGGGCTTTGCTAAAATCATTACTGCAGGAATGATCAACACCAATGTGGGAATCTGCTCCTGCATGCCTGGCCCTTGTGTTTGTGGAAAAAAGCTTGATAATGTGCACAGGCTGGAAAACCACGAGATATATATAGCCTCCCACATACCTTTCTAAATCCGTCGCCTTTTTAGCCTCTTGAATCGCGGGTGGCACAGATTCATGATTTATGAGACCTGGGTTTGAGCCCACCTCCACTTGCTGTGGAGGCAGGTCCCTCTGTAGGGCTTGTTAACCTTTAGGTGTAATTTGCCAGCTGCACCACTGGAAGAATAAAAGCTCCAGGGACACTGGAGCTGTCTGTGTAGAAACCTGCAGCCAGGCTACAGCAGCTTGGACCTGTGCTTCCCACAGCTCCAGGACCACTCTGTGCACATACCACTCGTGGTCATGCGGCACCTTCAAACCTTGCACTGACGAAAGACCAGCAGAGCCGTGATGGGCAAACCCAGCTACCTTCCCCAATCGCTGCTTTCAGCTTGCTCAGGCACAAAACCTAAAACAAGTGGCGACGTGCAAAGCCCACAGTGAGCCCCCTGTGACACCAGCAGCTTGAGATTAGTACCTCCCTGGGTATCACACCACCTATCTCACATTGGTAGTGATTTAACACCTTGCAGGTATTTCAGACGTGTATGGCATTAAAGGTACCATATGTTGATCAGTTCTCAACTGACAGTTCTGCACAACTCCAAGAAGAGGACGATGACCTGTTGAATTGGCCGATTCCCTACATCTGTGAGTGAACTACAAATTAGTCAGATTATTCTGAACTTCCTTTTTGATTTTTTTAAAGCAGGAGCTCCAGGAAGCTCCGTTATATTTTCCCTAACCACATCTAGAAAACCAGGTCTTTCTTCAGTACCTTGCTGATGCAAGGCCAGACACCAAGAGGATGGCACACCTAGAGGAACACTGCATACATACAAATGCATTTGGAATTCAGATCAGCCCTTACTGTGGTTCAAAAAAAGCCAATGAATTTTATTTTTCCTCATTGGCAACACAAGCTTGTATGAAGTTTCATCAAGAAGTCTGAACTTTTTTTGAGAAAAACATCTAAAGTACTGTGTGCAGGTTTGGGACCCATGGTTTAAGAAGGATGTGAAGGTCCTTAAACATGTCCAGAGGAGGGCAACAAAGCTCGTGAAAGGGCTGGAAGGAATCACCTGTGAGAAATGGCTGACAACTTTGGGCTTGTCTAGTTTGGAGAGAAGAAGGCTGAGGGGCAACCTCATTGCTCTCTACAGCTCCCTGAGGAGGGGAAGTGGAGAGGAAGATGCTGAGCTCTTCTCCCTGGGATCCAGTGACAGGACTCATGGGAATGGTTCAAAGATGCACCAGGGGAGGTTTAGACTCAACATTAGAAGCCTTTCTTTACTGGGAGGGTGGTCAAACACTGGAACAGGCTTCCTAGAGAGGTGGGTGGTTGATGCCCCAAGCCTGTCGGTGTTTAAGAGGCACTTGGATCTCCGCTAGCGAGTTTTCTCTTCCTGTAAGTAGTTAGAGGCCCTATTCTAGCTACCTTGACCTGCTCTGCTTGACCATCTAAGAAGAATGAGTTTCCCTCTCCTTGAAAGGAAGGTTGGCTTAGCAAAAATGATTTTTAAAGCACTTTCCTGAATCCATAACTATGTGACCCCGACCAGACACTGTGCTCAGCTGGGTGTCCCAACACCCACGAGTTCTCACACCTCCCCTCTCCCAGGTGAACCTGCAGGAGAAGGTGCCTGTTCCAGGGAGCTCCTACCACAGTGAAGTGGATTTGCCAACACAGCAGCAAGTTTCTACAGCCTGCCCTGGTTACCACAAGAGCTCTGCTCTGCCGTATCTGCCATCATGTCCCAAAACACACCACCACACAAGTCTCCCACAGCCCCAGGGGCAAAGACTTCCTCCAGGAAAAGAAAGAATCTCCATCAGCACCGAGCAAAATTAAAGGAGAGCAGAAGAACTGCCAAAAATTGTGTCGGTGTTTCTCAGAAGCTCTGGGATTTCTCTCCTCTTCTTCTACGGAGGGGAAAAAACAGTTCAGCCTCTTCTCTGCCTGGTGGCTTCTAGAGCTGACCCACTCAAACAACCCACACACACAGCAGGGGGAAGAGCCAGCCCAGCCTGACAATTCAGCTGCAACAAGGTAACATCACCCAACAAAAAAAAAAAAAAACAGAAAAAAAACCCTGAAAACAAGAGAAAAGAATGCTTTGCTTTTGCAAAAAAAAAAAAAAAAAGCTCAAAATTAAATGTGCACAACTCCTCTCCGATCCAACTCTTTTTTAGGTAAGAAAACCAGACAACTCATCAAACAGCATCGAGATTATGCATCATGTTGCACCTCTCTGCAAAAAGTCTGTTCAGACATGACTCAGAATCTGACAACCCTCAGGGCTGGTTTGTTCCTGTGAACGCCCAGGGAGCCCCCCATGTCAAGCTAATTTTCTCTAATTTCTTCTCTTACTCTATAATGAATTCAAGTGACAGGAGGGTGACTCTACCTAGAATAAAATAGTTAAGCAGACAAATAAGAAGTAGTCCTCATGACCCTTCCGCTTCTAAGAAGAGGGAAGAGTTTTCACACCCAAAGTATGTAATTTCACTCACTGTCACGTTTTCAGAGGCAATGTTCAGCTCAAACTGTGGGAACAGAGAAGGGACCTGCCCTGTCCTTGTGTTCAAACGCAGAAAAAAAATGCATGGGAGGGATACTCCCATGCATGTTAAGGCTTTGTTTCAGGACATTTTCCTGAAGAAAGAATTCACTTGAGCATGTGTTTCATGTTAATAGTCTGCTTACATTCCCCCAAAGTCAATGGGACTCGAGACCATGCTCTGTTGACTGAAGTGAGACTTTCAGCCCATGCTTGAATACTTTTCTGTGGTATCTGATGCAATCGACTTGCAGGGCATCCAAGATAAAGAGAGCCATTTCCAAGAGCGTAAATTTTTAGGGCATTGCACTCCAATACCTTTTACTAAACAACACAGCTTTTGTAAAATTAATAGCTGGAATATTTCTTTTTGCCCACGAAGGCCACAGGGAAGTCAGAGTTAAAATCTTTGCAGACATTTTCACAAACAGTTAACATTCTCACCTAAGTTTAGGAAATTCTGTGAAAAAAATCAACTCATCCGGTTGCAGGGGAGAAGGCTGGAAAGACAACAGCAGCTACAAAACAACATGTCTTTTTTCTAATCTGTTTGAACTTATTGTCCCAGATTTATCCCACAGCTGAGGCTGGGGCACGGTCTCTCAGAGTGACTCTTCTCCTGTAAAGAGTATCTCCAGGACGACTCTGCACCCACATAACCCAGAAAAAACTGACCTCCTATTTAGACTCCTAAATTTGGAGAGATAAGACCTACAGCCTAAGCCCATTCTCACTGCAAAAGCAGTGAGAAGACACAAATGAAATAGCAATGTAGCATCCTAAACAACTCATTTGGTCTGGGCCCTCGGGACGCAAAGCCAGCAGATCTGGGAAGCTTCTCTGCTTTGCCTTCAGCAAGCTACCATTTTTTAAGCAACCTCTATGCTGTTTGATTTGACTCTTCATCTTGTCACTCCAGGCAGTGCGCAAGACATCGCCCTTCTCCACTGAAAATGCCAGCTTGCATATAGAAAAGTGGGTGCAGGGTCTCTTTGCAAAAGAGTTTCTGAGCAAAATTTTCACCAAATGGTTCTTTCAGATAAAGGAGCAGTGCTTGGTCAATGGTGGGTGTCTAACATCAGCTCTTACAAACCCACAGAGCAGTCACGGAAAGCCTCTGGGACAACCAATTAACACATTTCCAAACAACAGATAACCCCACTGACGACTGCCACACTTCCGAAGAGCGTGGAGTGCCCTGCGAGCGTACTGGAGTGGACAAAACCACTCAGGACTGATGTGGCCACGCTCTTCAAACGCTTCTCACCCACAGCTCTACTGCCTGTACAGAAGGGGCAGGACTCAGCTGCACCAGGAGCAGACTCTGCCCATACGAGACTTCCAGGGAAAGCTCAGGTGAGGCCAGCACGGAAGGATGTAAGGGGAAAGTCCCCAACTGAGAGACATGTGATAGGCTGCTGCTCATTTTGCCCTAAAGGCAGGAGCATGGGGCACAGGATTAAACTTCCGGGAGACCACCACAGAGAGACAACGGTTAGAGATGGCCACTGGTGCATCCCCATTGTGGTGACATGACTAGGAAGAACAGCTTGGGGGACCCGAAAGCTGATGGCACCAAGATGGTTGTCCTGAGCAGGCCCCATCCCCACCTTTCCACATACCTTCTGCAGCTTGTCCGCCTTCTCATAGTACCCCTCGAGCTCCTGCCGCAGCA